>NC_081794.1:10000-310000 GCF_963082965.1 Carassius carassius
GTCTGGCTTGGGTCGGTCTTTAGTGGTCAGTGGACGGATGGACCGTGCACAACCAGGTTCAGACCTCAGGTCTGGACCTTGGACGTTTCATTCCCCTAACCAGCCAGTGCCTTCGTCTCTGAGCTTTGGGCTGGCCCTTGTCAGGCCTTGTTTAAGTGAGTTGATGCGGAAATATCAGTGGCAACAGAGTGGTATTTTTTAATCACACCAAAATGGATCATGACGCACCAAAACGTGCTGATATTTAGTGGTAAAACGTGTGTGTGTGCAGACACGCCCCCTCAGAAACAGTATAAACAGGACTGAGTGACTGGAACCTTTCATTTTGTGTTCGAGCTAGCCTGAAGAAGGAAGAGAAATTCCGAAACGTCGCGATAAGGCTTGAACAGAC
Source organism: Carassius carassius (assembly GCF_963082965.1). Lineage (NCBI taxonomy): Eukaryota > Metazoa > Chordata > Actinopteri > Cypriniformes > Cyprinidae > Carassius > Carassius carassius. The sequence goes on from NC_081794.1 coordinate 10,392, forward strand.
CACTTTAAGGCCTCCATCAGTGTGGTGTGTGACGTAGAGAGCCACAGAAATTTTCTAGAAGGTTCCAAAAATTATTTTCTCCATCCAGACGATGTTGAGATTTCTTGAAGTCACGAAAACGTATTCCTCCATCCATAACGATGTTGAGCTGTGTATAGTTAAATTACTGGTTACTCTCTTGGGGGTTTAGAACGATTTCCTCCATCCATACAGATGTCGAGTTTTTTCAAAGATGTACTGCACCATACAACACCCTAACCTTAACACCCATTTTGTTGTGCAAACCTAGTGGAAATAACCACAAATGTTTTAACCCCATTTGGGATTTTTTTGCGTTGACTCATGGACTCGGTCTGGCTTGGGTCGGTCTTTAGTGGTCAGTGGACGGATGGACCGTGCACAACCAGGTTCAGACCTCAGGTCTGGACCTTGGACGTTTCATTCCCCTAACCAGCCAGTGCCTTCGTCTCTGAGCTTTGGGCTGGCCCTTGTCAGGCCTTGTTTAAGTGAGTTGATGCGGAAATATCAGTGGCAACAGAGTGGTATTTTTTAATCACACCAAAATGGATCATGACGCACCAAAACGTGCTGATATTTAGTGGTAAAACGTGTGTGTGTGCAGACACGCCCCCTCAGAAACAGTATAAACAGGACTGAGTGACTGGAACCTTTCATTTTGTGTTCGAGCTAGCCTGAAGAAGGAAGAGAAATTCCGAAACGTCGCGATAAGGCTTGAACAGACCACTTTAAGGCCTCCATCAGTGTGGTGTGTGACGTAGAGAGCCACAGAAATTTTCTAGAAGGTTCCAAAAATTATTTTCTCCATCCAGACGATGTTGAGATTTCTTGAAGTCACGAAAACGTATTCCTCCATCCATAACGATGTTGAGCTGTGTATAGTTAAATTACTGGTTACTCTCTTGGGGGTTTAGAACGATTTCCTCCATCCATACAGATGTCGAGTTTTTTCAAAGATGTACTGCACCATACAACACCCTAACCTTAACACCCATTTTGTTGTGCAAACCTAGTGGAAATAACCACAAATGTTTTAACCCCATTTGGGATTTTTTTGCGTTGACTCATGGACTCGGTCTGGCTTGGGTCGGTCTTTAGTGGTCAGTGGACGGATGGACCGTGCACAACCAGGTTCAGACCTCAGGTCTGGACCTTGGACGTTTCATTCCCCTAACCAGCCAGTGCCTTCGTCTCTGAGCTTTGGGCTGGCCCTTGTCAGGCCTTGTTTAAGTGAGTTGATGCGGAAATATCAGTGGCAACAGAGTGGTATTTTTTAATCACACCAAAATGGATCATGACGCACCAAAACGTGCTGATATTTAGTGGTAAAACGTGTGTGTGTGCAGACACGCCCCCTCAGAAACAGTATAAACAGGACTGAGTGACTGGAACCTTTCATTTTGTGTTCGAGCTAGCCTGAAGAAGGAAGAGAAATTCCGAAACGTCGCGATAAGGCTTGAACAGACCACTTTAAGGCCTCCATCAGTGTGGTGTGTGACGTAGAGAGCCACAGAAATTTTCTAGAAGGTTCCAAAAATTATTTTCTCCATCCAGACGATGTTGAGATTTCTTGAAGTCACGAAAACGTATTCCTCCATCCATAACGATGTTGAGCTGTGTATAGTTAAATTACTGGTTACTCTCTTGGGGGTTTAGAACGATTTCCTCCATCCATACAGATGTCGAGTTTTTTCAAAGATGTACTGCACCATACAACACCCTAACCTTAACACCCATTTTGTTGTGCAAACCTAGTGGAAATAACCACAAATGTTTTAACCCCATTTGGGATTTTTTTGCGTTGACTCATGGACTCGGTCTGGCTTGGGTCGGTCTTTAGTGGTCAGTGGACGGATGGACCGTGCACAACCAGGTTCAGACCTCAGGTCTGGACCTTGGACGTTTCATTCCCCTAACCAGCCAGTGCCTTCGTCTCTGAGCTTTGGGCTGGCCCTTGTCAGGCCTTGTTTAAGTGAGTTGATGCGGAAATATCAGTGGCAACAGAGTGGTATTTTTTAATCACACCAAAATGGATCATGACGCACCAAAACGTGCTGATATTTAGTGGTAAAACGTGTGTGTGTGCAGACACGCCCCCTCAGAAACAGTATAAACAGGACTGAGTGACTGGAACCTTTCATTTTGTGTTCGAGCTAGCCTGAAGAAGGAAGAGAAATTCCGAAACGTCGCGATAAGGCTTGAACAGACCACTTTAAGGCCTCCATCAGTGTGGTGTGTGACGTAGAGAGCCACAGAAATTTTCTAGAAGGTTCCAAAAATTATTTTCTCCATCCAGACGATGTTGAGATTTCTTGAAGTCACGAAAACGTATTCCTCCATCCATAACGATGTTGAGCTGTGTATAGTTAAATTACTGGTTACTCTCTTGGGGGTTTAGAACGATTTCCTCCATCCATACAGATGTCGAGTTTTTTCAAAGATGTACTGCACCATACAACACCCTAACCTTAACACCCATTTTGTTGTGCCATTTTGTTGTGCAAACCTAGTGGAAATAACCACAAATGTTTAACCCCATTTGGGATTTTTTTGCGTTGACTCATGGACTCGGTCTGGCTTGGGTCGGTCTTTAGTGGTCAGTGGACGGATGGACCGTTGCACAACCAGGTTTCAGACCTCAGGTCTGGACCTTGACGTTTCATTCCCTAACAGCCAGTGCCTTCGTCTCTGAGCTTTGGGCTGGCCCTTGTCAGGCCTTGTTTAAGTGAGTTGATGCGGAAATATCAGTGGCAACAGAGTGTATTTTTAATCACACCAAAATGGATCATGACGCACCAAAACGTGCTGATATTTAGTGGTAAAACGTGTGTGTGTGCAGACACGCCCCCTCAGAAACAGTATAAACAGGACTGAGTGACTGGAACCTTTCATTTTGTGTTCGAGCTAGCCTGAAGAAGGAAGAGAAATTCCGAAACGTCGCGATAAGGCTTGAACAGACCACTTTAAGGCCTCCATCAGTGTGGTGTGTGACGTAGAGAGCCACAGAAATTTTCTAGAAGGTTCCAAAAATTATTTTCTCCATCCAGACGATGTTGAGATTTCTTGAAGTCACGAAAACGTATTCCTCCATCCATAACGATGTTGAGCTGTGTATAGTTAAATTACTGGTTACTCTCTTGGGGGTTTAGAACGATTTCCTCCATCCATACAGATGTCGAGTTTTTTCAAAGATGTACTGCACCATACAACACCCTAACCTTAACACCCATTTTGTTGTGCAAACCTAGTGGAAATAACCACAAATGTTTTAACCCCATTTGGATTTTTTTGCGTTGACTCATGGACTCGGTCTGGCTTGGGTCGGTCTTTAGTGGTCAGTGGACGGATGGACCGTGCACAACCAGGTCAGACCTCAGGTCTGGACCTTGGACGTTTCATTCCCCTAACCAGCCAGTGCCTTCGTCTCTGAGCTTTGGGCTGGCCCTTGTCAGGCCTTGTTTAAGTGAGTTGATGCGGAAATATCAGTGGCAACAGAGTGGTATTTTTAATCACACCAAAATGGATCATGACGCACCAAAACGTGCTGATATTTAGTGGTAAAACGTGTGTGTGTGCAGACACGCCCCCTCAGAAACAGTATAAACAGGACTGAGTGACTGGAACCTTTCATTTTGTGTTCGAGCTAGCCTGAAGAAGGAAGAGAAATTCCGAAACGTCGCGATAAGGCTTGAACAGACCACTTTAAGGCCTCCATCAGTGTGGTGTGTGACGTAGAGAGCCACAGAAATTTTCTAGAAGGTTCCAAAAATTATTTTCTCCATCCAGACGATGTTGAGATTTCTTGAAGTCACGAAAACGTATTCCTCCATCCATAACGATGTTGAGCTGTGTATAGTTAAATTACTGGTTACTCTCTTGGGGTTTAGAACGATTTCCTCCATCCATACAGATGTCGAGTTTTTTCAAAGATGTACTGCACCATACAACACCCTAACCTTAACACCCATTTTGTTGTGCAAACCTAGTGGAAATAACCACAAATGTTTTAACCCCATTTGGGATTTTTTTTGCGTTGACTCATGGACTCGGTCTGGCTTGGGTCGGTCTTTAGTGGTCAGTGGACGGATGGACCGTGCACAACCAGGTTCAGACCTCAGGTCTGGACCTTGGACGTTTCATTCCCCTAACCAGCCAGTGCCTTCGTCTCTGAGCTTTGGGCTGGCCCTTGTCAGGCCTTGTTTAAGTGAGTTGATGCGGAAATATCAGTGGCAACAGAGTGGTATTTTTTAATCACACCAAAATGGATCATGACGCACCAAAACGTGCTGATATTTAGTGGTAAAACGTGTGTGTGTGCAGACACGCCCCCTCAGAAACAGTATAAACAGGACTGAGTGACTGGAACCTTTCATTTGTGTTCGAGCTAGCCTGAGAAGGAAGAGAAATTCCGAAACGTCGCGATAAGGCTTGAACAGACCACTTTAAGGCCTCCATCAGTGTGGTGTGTGACGTAGAGAGCCACAGAAATTTTCTAGAAGGTTCCAAAAATTATTTTCTCCATCCAGACGATGTTGAGATTTCTTGAAGTCACGAAAACGTATTCCTCCATCCATAACGATGTTGAGCTGTGTATAGTTAAATTACTGGTTACTCTCTTGGGGGTTTAGAACGATTTCCTCCATCCATACAGATGTCGAGTTTTTTCAAAGATGTACTGCACCATACAACACCCTAACCTTAACACCCATTTTGTTGTGCAAACCTAGTGGAAATAACCACAATGTTTTAACCCCATTGGGATTTTTTTGCGTTGACTCATGGACTCGGTCTGGCTTGGGTCGGTCTTTAGTGGTCAGTGGACGGATGGACCGTGCACAACCAGGTTCAGACCTCAGGTCTGGACCTTGGACGTTTCATTCCCCTAACCAGCCAGTGCCTTCGTCTCTGAGCTTTGGGCTGGCCCTTGTCAGGCCTTGTTTAAGTGAGTTGATGCGGAAATATCAGTGGCAACAGAGTGGTATTTTTTATCACACCAAAATGGATCATGACGCACCAAAACGTGCTGATATTTAGTGGTAAAACGTGTGTGTGTGCAGACACGCCCCCTCAGAAACAGTATAAACAGGACTGAGTGACTGGAACCTTTCATTTTGTGTTCGAGCTAGCCTGAAGAAGGAAGAGAAATTCCGAAACGTCGCGATAAGGCTTGAACAGACCACTTTAAGGCCTCCATCAGTGTGGTGTGTGACGTAGAGAGCCACAGAAATTTTCTAGAAGGTTCCAAAAATTATTTTCTCCATCCAGACGATGTTGAGATTTCTTGAAGTCACGAAAACGTATTCCTCCATCCATAACGATGTTGAGCTGTGTATAGTTAAATTACTGGTTACTCTCTTGGGGGTTTAGAACGATTTCCTCCATCCATACAGATGTCGAGTTTTTTCAAAGATGTACTGCACCATACAACACCCTAACCTTAACACCCATTTTGTTGTGCAAACCTAGTGGAAATAACCACAAATGTTTTAACCCCATTTGGGATTTTTTGCGTTGACTCATGGACTCGGTCTGGCTTGGGTCGGTCTTTAGTGGTCAGTGGACGGATGGACCGTGCACAACCAGGTTCAGACCTCAGGTCTGGACCTTGGACGTTTCATTCCCCTAACCAGCCAGTGCCTTCGTCTCTGAGCTTTGGGCTGGCCCTTGTCAGGCCTTGTTTAAGTGAGTTGATGCGGAAATATCAGTGGCAACAGAGTGGTATTTTTTAATCACACCAAAATGGATCATGACGCACCAAAACGTGCTGATATTTAGTGGTAAAACGTGTGTGTGTGCAGACACGCCCCCTCAGAAACAGTATAAACAGGACTGAGTGACTGGAACCTTTCATTTTGTGTTCGAGCTAGCCTGAAGAAGGAAGAGAAATTCCGAAACGTCGCGATAAGGCTTGAACAGACCACTTTAAGGCCTCCATCAGTGTGGTGTGTGACGTAGAGAGCCACAGAAATTTTCTAGAAGGTTCCAAAAATTATTTTCTCCATCCAGACGATGTTGAGATTTCTTGAAGTCACGAAAACGTATTCCTCCATCCATAACGATGTTGAGCTGTGTATAGTTAAATTACTGGTTACTCTCTTGGGGGTTTAGAACGATTTCCTCCATCCATACAGATGTCGAGTTTTTTCAAAGATGTACTGCACCATACAACACCCTAACCTTAACACCCATTTTGTTGTGCAAACCTAGTGGAAATAACCACAAATGTTTTAACCCCATTTGGGATTTTTTTGCGTTGACTCATGGACTCGGTCTGGCTTGGGTCGGTCTTTAGTGGTCAGTGGACGGATGGACCGTGCACAACCAGGTTCAGACCTCAGGTCTGGACCTTGGACGTTTCATTCCCCTAACCAGCCAGTGCCTTCGTCTCTGAGCTTTGGGCTGGCCCTTGTCAGGCCTTGTTTAAGTGAGTTGATGCGGAAATATCAGTGGCAACAGAGTGGTATTTTTTAATCACACCAAAATGGATCATGACGCACCAAAACGTGCTGATATTTAGTGGTAAAACGTGTGTGTGTGCAGACACGCCCCCTCAGAAACAGTATAAACAGGACTGAGTGACTGGAACCTTTCATTTTGTGTTCGAGCTAGCCTGAAGAAGGAAGAGAAATTCCGAAACGTCGCGATAAGGCTTGAACAGACCACTTTAAGGCCTCCATCAGTGTGGTGTGTGACGTAGAGAGCCACAGAAATTTTCTAGAAGGTTCCAAAAATTATTTTCTCCATCCAGACGATGTTGAGATTTCTTGAAGTCACGAAAACGTATTCCTCCATCCATAACGATGTTGAGCTGTGTATAGTTAAATTACTGGTTACTCTCTTGGGGGTTTAGAACGATTTCCTCCATCCATACAGATGTCGAGTTTTTTCAAAGATGTACTGCACCATACAACACCCTAACCTTAACACCCATTTTGTTGTGCAAACCTAGTGGAAATAACCACAAATGTTTTAACCCCATTTGGGATTTTTTTGCGTTGACTCATGGACTCGGTCTGGCTTGGGTCGGTCTTTAGTGGTCAGTGGACGGATGGACCGTGCACAACCAGGTTCAGACCTCAGGTCTGGACCTTGGACGTTTCATTCCCCTAACCAGCCAGTGCCTTCGTCTCTGAGCTTTGGGCTGGCCCTTGTCAGGCCTTGTTTAAGTGAGTTGATGCGGAAATATCAGTGGCAACAGAGTGGTATTTTTTAATCACACCAAAATGGATCATGACGCACCAAAACGTGCTGATATTTAGTGGTAAAACGTGTGTGTGTGCAGACACGCCCCCTCAGAAACAGTATAAACAGGACTGAGTGACTGGAACCTTTCATTTTGTGTTCGAGCTAGCCTGAAGAAGGAAGAGAAATTCCGAAACGTCGCGATAAGGCTTGAACAGACCACTTTAAGGCCTCCATCAGTGTGGTGTGTGACGTAGAGAGCCACAGAAATTTTCTAGAAGGTTCCAAAAATTATTTTCTCCATCCAGACGATGTTGAGATTTCTTGAAGTCACGAAAACGTATTCCTCCATCCATAACGATGTTGAGCTGTGTATAGTTAAATTACTGGTTACTCTCTTGGGGGTTTAGAACGATTTCCTCCATCCATACAGATGTCGAGTTTTTTCAAAGATGTACTGCACCATACAACACCCTAACCTTAACACCCATTTTGTTGTGCAAACCTAGTGGAAATAACCACAAATGTTTTAACCCCATTTGGGATTTTTTTGCGTTGACTCATGGACTCGGTCTGGCTTGGGTCGGTCTTTAGTGGTCAGTGGACGGATGGACCGTGCACAACCAGGTTCAGACCTCAGGTCTGGACCTTGGACGTTTCATTCCCCTAACCAGCCAGTGCCTTCGTCTCTGAGCTTTGGGCTGGCCCTTGTCAGGCCTTGTTTAAGTGAGTTGATGCGGAAATATCAGTGGCAACAGAGTGGTATTTTTTAATCACACCAAAATGGATCATGACGCACCAAAACGTGCTGATATTTAGTGGTAAAACGTGTGTGTGTGCAGACACGCCCCCTCAGAAACAGTATAAACAGGACTGAGTGACTGGAACCTTTCATTTTGTGTTCGAGCTAGCCTGAAGAAGGAAGAGAAATTCCGAAACGTCGCGATAAGGCTTGAACAGACCACTTTAAGGCCTCCATCAGTGTGGTGTGTGACGTAGAGAGCCACAGAAATTTTCTAGAAGGTTCCAAAAATTATTTTCTCCATCCAGACGATGTTGAGATTTCTTGAAGTCACGAAAACGTATTCCTCCATCCATAACGATGTTGAGCTGTGTATAGTTAAATTACTGGTTACTCTCTTGGGGGTTTAGAACGATTTCCTCCATCCATACAGATGTCGAGTTTTTTCAAAGATGTACTGCACCATACAACACCCTAACCTTAACACCCATTTTGTTGTGCAAACCTAGTGGAAATAACCACAAATGTTTTAACCCCATTTGGGATTTTTTTGCGTTGACTCATGGACTCGGTCTGGCTTGGGTCGGTCTTTAGTGGTCAGTGGACGGATGGACCGTGCACAACCAGGTTCAGACCTCAGGTCTGGACCTTGGACGTTTCATTCCCCTAACCAGCCAGTGCCTTCGTCTCTGAGCTTTGGGCTGGCCCTTGTCAGGCCTTGTTTAAGTGAGTTGATGCGGAAATATCAGTGGCAACAGAGTGGTATTTTTTAATCACACCAAAATGGATCATGACGCACCAAAACGTGCTGATATTTAGTGGTAAAACGTGTGTGTGTGCAGACACGCCCCCTCAGAAACAGTATAAACAGGACTGAGTGACTGGAACCTTTCATTTTGTGTTCGAGCTAGCCTGAAGAAGGAAGAGAAATTCCGAAACGTCGCGATAAGGCTTGAACAGACCACTTTAAGGCCTCCATCAGTGTGGTGTGTGACGTAGAGAGCCACAGAAATTTTCTAGAAGGTTCCAAAAATTATTTTCTCCATCCAGACGATGTTGAGATTTCTTGAAGTCACGAAAACGTATTCCTCCATCCATAACGATGTTGAGCTGTGTATAGTTAAATTACTGGTTACTCTCTTGGGGGTTTAGAACGATTTCCTCCATCCATACAGATGTCGAGTTTTTTCAAAGATGTACTGCACCATACAACACCCTAACCTTAACACCCATTTTGTTGTGCAAACCTAGTGGAAATAACCACAAATGTTTTAACCCCATTTGGGATTTTTTTGCGTTGACTCATGGACTCGGTCTGGCTTGGGTCGGTCTTTAGTGGTCAGTGGACGGATGGACCGTGCACAACCAGGTTCAGACCTCAGGTCTGGACCTTGGACGTTTCATTCCCCTAACCAGCCAGTGCCTTCGTCTCTGAGCTTTGGGCTGGCCCTTGTCAGGCCTTGTTTAAGTGAGTTGATGCGGAAATATCAGTGGCAACAGAGTGGTATTTTTTAATCACACCAAAATGGATCATGACGCACCAAAACGTGCTGATATTTAGTGGTAAAACGTGTGTGTGTGCAGACACGCCCCCTCAGAAACAGTATAAACAGGACTGAGTGACTGGAACCTTTCATTTTGTGTTCGAGCTAGCCTGAAGAAGGAAGAGAAATTCCGAAACGTCGCGATAAGGCTTGAACAGACCACTTTAAGGCCTCCATCAGTGTGGTGTGTGACGTAGAGAGCCACAGAAATTTTCTAGAAGGTTCCAAAAATTATTTTCTCCATCCAGACGATGTTGAGATTTCTTGAAGTCACGAAAACGTATTCCTCCATCCATAACGATGTTGAGCTGTGTATAGTTAAATTACTGGTTACTCTCTTGGGGGTTTAGAACGATTTCCTCCATCCATACAGATGTCGAGTTTTTTCAAAGATGTACTGCACCATACAACACCCTAACCTTAACACCCATTTTGTTGTGCAAACCTAGTGGAAATAACCACAAATGTTTTAACCCCATTTGGGATTTTTTTGCGTTGACTCATGGACTCGGTCTGGCTTGGGTCGGTCTTTAGTGGTCAGTGGACGGATGGACCGTGCACAACCAGGTTCAGACCTCAGGTCTGGACCTTGGACGTTTCATTCCCCTAACCAGCCAGTGCCTTCGTCTCTGAGCTTTGGGCTGGCCCTTGTCAGGCCTTGTTTAAGTGAGTTGATGCGGAAATATCAGTGGCAACAGAGTGGTATTTTTTAATCACACCAAAATGGATCATGACGCACCAAAACGTGCTGATATTTAGTGGTAAAACGTGTGTGTGTGCAGACACGCCCCCTCAGAAACAGTATAAACAGGACTGAGTGACTGGAACCTTTCATTTTGTGTTCGAGCTAGCCTGAAGAAGGAAGAGAAATTCCGAAACGTCGCGATAAGGCTTGAACAGACCACTTTAAGGCCTCCATCAGTGTGGTGTGTGACGTAGAGAGCCACAGAAATTTTCTAGAAGGTTCCAAAAATTATTTTCTCCATCCAGACGATGTTGAGATTTCTTGAAGTCACGAAAACGTATTCCTCCATCCATAACGATGTTGAGCTGTGTATAGTTAAATTACTGGTTACTCTCTTGGGGGTTTAGAACGATTTCCTCCATCCATACAGATGTCGAGTTTTTTCAAAGATGTACTGCACCATACAACACCCTAACCTTAACACCCATTTTGTTGTGCAAACCTAGTGGAAATAACCACAAATGTTTTAACCCCATTTGGGATTTTTTTGCGTTGACTCATGGACTCGGTCTGGCTTGGGTCGGTCTTTAGTGGTCAGTGGACGGATGGACCGTGCACAACCAGGTTCAGACCTCAGGTCTGGACCTTGGACGTTTCATTCCCCTAACCAGCCAGTGCCTTCGTCTCTGAGCTTTGGGCTGGCCCTTGTCAGGCCTTGTTTAAGTGAGTTGATGCGGAAATATCAGTGGCAACAGAGTGGTATTTTTTAATCACACCAAAATGGATCATGACGCACCAAAACGTGCTGATATTTAGTGGTAAAACGTGTGTGTGTGCAGACACGCCCCCTCAGAAACAGTATAAACAGGACTGAGTGACTGGAACCTTTCATTTTGTGTTCGAGCTAGCCTGAAGAAGGAAGAGAAATTCCGAAACGTCGCGATAAGGCTTGAACAGACCACTTTAAGGCCTCCATCAGTGTGGTGTGTGACGTAGAGAGCCACAGAAATTTTCTAGAAGGTTCCAAAAATTATTTTCTCCATCCAGACGATGTTGAGATTTCTTGAAGTCACGAAAACGTATTCCTCCATCCATAACGATGTTGAGCTGTGTATAGTTAAATTACTGGTTACTCTCTTGGGGGTTTAGAACGATTTCCTCCATCCATACAGATGTCGAGTTTTTTCAAAGATGTACTGCACCATACAACACCCTAACCTTAACACCCATTTTGTTGTGCAAACCTAGTGGAAATAACCACAAATGTTTTAACCCCATTTGGGATTTTTTTGCGTTGACTCATGGACTCGGTCTGGCTTGGGTCGGTCTTTAGTGGTCAGTGGACGGATGGACCGTGCACAACCAGGTTCAGACCTCAGGTCTGGACCTTGGACGTTTCATTCCCCTAACCAGCCAGTGCCTTCGTCTCTGAGCTTTGGGCTGGCCCTTGTCAGGCCTTGTTTAAGTGAGTTGATGCGGAAATATCAGTGGCAACAGAGTGGTATTTTTTAATCACACCAAAATGGATCATGACGCACCAAAACGTGCTGATATTTAGTGGTAAAACGTGTGTGTGTGCAGACACGCCCCCTCAGAAACAGTATAAACAGGACTGAGTGACTGGAACCTTTCATTTTGTGTTCGAGCTAGCCTGAAGAAGGAAGAGAAATTCCGAAACGTCGCGATAAGGCTTGAACAGACCACTTTAAGGCCTCCATCAGTGTGGTGTGTGACGTAGAGAGCCACAGAAATTTTCTAGAAGGTTCCAAAAATTATTTTCTCCATCCAGACGATGTTGAGATTTCTTGAAGTCACGAAAACGTATTCCTCCATCCATAACGATGTTGAGCTGTGTATAGTTAAATTACTGGTTACTCTCTTGGGGGTTTAGAACGATTTCCTCCATCCATACAGATGTCGAGTTTTTTCAAAGATGTACTGCACCATACAACACCCTAACCTTAACACCCATTTTGTTGTGCAAACCTAGTGGAAATAACCACAAATGTTTTAACCCCATTTGGGATTTTTTTGCGTTGACTCATGGACTCGGTCTGGCTTGGGTCGGTCTTTAGTGGTCAGTGGACGGATGGACCGTGCACAACCAGGTTCAGACCTCAGGTCTGGACCTTGGACGTTTCATTCCCCTAACCAGCCAGTGCCTTCGTCTCTGAGCTTTGGGCTGGCCCTTGTCAGGCCTTGTTTAAGTGAGTTGATGCGGAAATATCAGTGGCAACAGAGTGGTATTTTTTAATCACACCAAAATGGATCATGACGCACCAAAACGTGCTGATATTTAGTGGTAAAACGTGTGTGTGTGCAGACACGCCCCCTCAGAAACAGTATAAACAGGACTGAGTGACTGGAACCTTTCATTTTGTGTTCGAGCTAGCCTGAAGAAGGAAGAGAAATTCCGAAACGTCGCGATAAGGCTTGAACAGACCACTTTAAGGCCTCCATCAGTGTGGTGTGTGACGTAGAGAGCCACAGAAATTTTCTAGAAGGTTCCAAAAATTATTTTCTCCATCCAGACGATGTTGAGATTTCTTGAAGTCACGAAAACGTATTCCTCCATCCATAACGATGTTGAGCTGTGTATAGTTAAATTACTGGTTACTCTCTTGGGGGTTTAGAACGATTTCCTCCATCCATACAGATGTCGAGTTTTTTCAAAGATGTACTGCACCATACAACACCCTAACCTTAACACCCATTTTGTTGTGCAAACCTAGTGGAAATAACCACAAATGTTTTAACCCCATTTGGGATTTTTTTGCGTTGACTCATGGACTCGGTCTGGCTTGGGTCGGTCTTTAGTGGTCAGTGGACGGATGGACCGTGCACAACCAGGTTCAGACCTCAGGTCTGGACCTTGGACGTTTCATTCCCCTAACCAGCCAGTGCCTTCGTCTCTGAGCTTTGGGCTGGCCCTTGTCAGGCCTTGTTTAAGTGAGTTGATGCGGAAATATCAGTGGCAACAGAGTGGTATTTTTTAATCACACCAAAATGGATCATGACGCACCAAAACGTGCTGATATTTAGTGGTAAAACGTGTGTGTGTGCAGACACGCCCCCTCAGAAACAGTATAAACAGGACTGAGTGACTGGAACCTTTCATTTTGTGTTCGAGCTAGCCTGAAGAAGGAAGAGAAATTCCGAAACGTCGCGATAAGGCTTGAACAGACCACTTTAAGGCCTCCATCAGTGTGGTGTGTGACGTAGAGAGCCACAGAAATTTTCTAGAAGGTTCCAAAAATTATTTTCTCCATCCAGACGATGTTGAGATTTCTTGAAGTCACGAAAACGTATTCCTCCATCCATAACGATGTTGAGCTGTGTATAGTTAAATTACTGGTTACTCTCTTGGGGGTTTAGAACGATTTCCTCCATCCATACAGATGTCGAGTTTTTTCAAAGATGTACTGCACCATACAACACCCTAACCTTAACACCCATTTTGTTGTGCAAACCTAGTGGAAATAACCACAAATGTTTTAACCCCATTTGGGATTTTTTTGCGTTGACTCATGGACTCGGTCTGGCTTGGGTCGGTCTTTAGTGGTCAGTGGACGGATGGACCGTGCACAACCAGGTTCAGACCTCAGGTCTGGACCTTGGACGTTTCATTCCCCTAACCAGCCAGTGCCTTCGTCTCTGAGCTTTGGGCTGGCCCTTGTCAGGCCTTGTTTAAGTGAGTTGATGCGGAAATATCAGTGGCAACAGAGTGGTATTTTTTAATCACACCAAAATGGATCATGACGCACCAAAACGTGCTGATATTTAGTGGTAAAACGTGTGTGTGTGCAGACACGCCCCCTCAGAAACAGTATAAACAGGACTGAGTGACTGGAACCTTTCATTTTGTGTTCGAGCTAGCCTGAAGAAGGAAGAGAAATTCCGAAACGTCGCGATAAGGCTTGAACAGACCACTTTAAGGCCTCCATCAGTGTGGTGTGTGACGTAGAGAGCCACAGAAATTTTCTAGAAGGTTCCAAAAATTATTTTCTCCATCCAGACGATGTTGAGATTTCTTGAAGTCACGAAAACGTATTCCTCCATCCATAACGATGTTGAGCTGTGTATAGTTAAATTACTGGTTACTCTCTTGGGGGTTTAGAACGATTTCCTCCATCCATACAGATGTCGAGTTTTTTCAAAGATGTACTGCACCATACAACACCCTAACCTTAACACCCATTTTGTTGTGCAAACCTAGTGGAAATAACCACAAATGTTTTAACCCCATTTGGGATTTTTTTGCGTTGACTCATGGACTCGGTCTGGCTTGGGTCGGTCTTTAGTGGTCAGTGGACGGATGGACCGTGCACAACCAGGTTCAGACCTCAGGTCTGGACCTTGGACGTTTCATTCCCCTAACCAGCCAGTGCCTTCGTCTCTGAGCTTTGGGCTGGCCCTTGTCAGGCCTTGTTTAAGTGAGTTGATGCGGAAATATCAGTGGCAACAGAGTGGTATTTTTTAATCACACCAAAATGGATCATGACGCACCAAAACGTGCTGATATTTAGTGGTAAAACGTGTGTGTGTGCAGACACGCCCCCTCAGAAACAGTATAAACAGGACTGAGTGACTGGAACCTTTCATTTTGTGTTCGAGCTAGCCTGAAGAAGGAAGAGAAATTCCGAAACGTCGCGATAAGGCTTGAACAGACCACTTTAAGGCCTCCATCAGTGTGGTGTGTGACGTAGAGAGCCACAGAAATTTTCTAGAAGGTTCCAAAAATTATTTTCTCCATCCAGACGATGTTGAGATTTCTTGAAGTCACGAAAACGTATTCCTCCATCCATAACGATGTTGAGCTGTGTATAGTTAAATTACTGGTTACTCTCTTGGGGGTTTAGAACGATTTCCTCCATCCATACAGATGTCGAGTTTTTTCAAAGATGTACTGCACCATACAACACCCTAACCTTAACACCCATTTTGTTGTGCAAACCTAGTGGAAATAACCACAAATGTTTTAACCCCATTTGGGATTTTTTTGCGTTGACTCATGGACTCGGTCTGGCTTGGGTCGGTCTTTAGTGGTCAGTGGACGGATGGACCGTGCACAACCAGGTTCAGACCTCAGGTCTGGACCTTGGACGTTTCATTCCCCTAACCAGCCAGTGCCTTCGTCTCTGAGCTTTGGGCTGGCCCTTGTCAGGCCTTGTTTAAGTGAGTTGATGCGGAAATATCAGTGGCAACAGAGTGGTATTTTTTAATCACACCAAAATGGATCATGACGCACCAAAACGTGCTGATATTTAGTGGTAAAACGTGTGTGTGTGCAGACACGCCCCCTCAGAAACAGTATAAACAGGACTGAGTGACTGGAACCTTTCATTTTGTGTTCGAGCTAGCCTGAAGAAGGAAGAGAAATTCCGAAACGTCGCGATAAGGCTTGAACAGACCACTTTAAGGCCTCCATCAGTGTGGTGTGTGACGTAGAGAGCCACAGAAATTTTCTAGAAGGTTCCAAAAATTATTTTCTCCATCCAGACGATGTTGAGATTTCTTGAAGTCACGAAAACGTATTCCTCCATCCATAACGATGTTGAGCTGTGTATAGTTAAATTACTGGTTACTCTCTTGGGGGTTTAGAACGATTTCCTCCATCCATACAGATGTCGAGTTTTTTCAAAGATGTACTGCACCATACAACACCCTAACCTTAACACCCATTTTGTTGTGCAAACCTAGTGGAAATAACCACAAATGTTTTAACCCCATTTGGGATTTTTTTGCGTTGACTCATGGACTCGGTCTGGCTTGGGTCGGTCTTTAGTGGTCAGTGGACGGATGGACCGTGCACAACCAGGTTCAGACCTCAGGTCTGGACCTTGGACGTTTCATTCCCCTAACCAGCCAGTGCCTTCGTCTCTGAGCTTTGGGCTGGCCCTTGTCAGGCCTTGTTTAAGTGAGTTGATGCGGAAATATCAGTGGCAACAGAGTGGTATTTTTTAATCACACCAAAATGGATCATGACGCACCAAAACGTGCTGATATTTAGTGGTAAAACGTGTGTGTGTGCAGACACGCCCCCTCAGAAACAGTATAAACAGGACTGAGTGACTGGAACCTTTCATTTTGTGTTCGAGCTAGCCTGAAGAAGGAAGAGAAATTCCGAAACGTCGCGATAAGGCTTGAACAGACCACTTTAAGGCCTCCATCAGTGTGGTGTGTGACGTAGAGAGCCACAGAAATTTTCTAGAAGGTTCCAAAAATTATTTTCTCCATCCAGACGATGTTGAGATTTCTTGAAGTCACGAAAACGTATTCCTCCATCCATAACGATGTTGAGCTGTGTATAGTTAAATTACTGGTTACTCTCTTGGGGGTTTAGAACGATTTCCTCCATCCATACAGATGTCGAGTTTTTTCAAAGATGTACTGCACCATACAACACCCTAACCTTAACACCCATTTTGTTGTGCAAACCTAGTGGAAATAACCACAAATGTTTTAACCCCATTTGGGATTTTTTTGCGTTGACTCATGGACTCGGTCTGGCTTGGGTCGGTCTTTAGTGGTCAGTGGACGGATGGACCGTGCACAACCAGGTTCAGACCTCAGGTCTGGACCTTGGACGTTTCATTCCCCTAACCAGCCAGTGCCTTCGTCTCTGAGCTTTGGGCTGGCCCTTGTCAGGCCTTGTTTAAGTGAGTTGATGCGGAAATATCAGTGGCAACAGAGTGGTATTTTTTAATCACACCAAAATGGATCATGACGCACCAAAACGTGCTGATATTTAGTGGTAAAACGTGTGTGTGTGCAGACACGCCCCCTCAGAAACAGTATAAACAGGACTGAGTGACTGGAACCTTTCATTTTGTGTTCGAGCTAGCCTGAAGAAGGAAGAGAAATTCCGAAACGTCGCGATAAGGCTTGAACAGACCACTTTAAGGCCTCCATCAGTGTGGTGTGTGACGTAGAGAGCCACAGAAATTTTCTAGAAGGTTCCAAAAATTATTTTCTCCATCCAGACGATGTTGAGATTTCTTGAAGTCACGAAAACGTATTCCTCCATCCATAACGATGTTGAGCTGTGTATAGTTAAATTACTGGTTACTCTCTTGGGGGTTTAGAACGATTTCCTCCATCCATACAGATGTCGAGTTTTTTCAAAGATGTACTGCACCATACAACACCCTAACCTTAACACCCATTTTGTTGTGCAAACCTAGTGGAAATAACCACAAATGTTTTAACCCCATTTGGGATTTTTTTGCGTTGACTCATGGACTCGGTCTGGCTTGGGTCGGTCTTTAGTGGTCAGTGGACGGATGGACCGTGCACAACCAGGTTCAGACCTCAGGTCTGGACCTTGGACGTTTCATTCCCCTAACCAGCCAGTGCCTTCGTCTCTGAGCTTTGGGCTGGCCCTTGTCAGGCCTTGTTTAAGTGAGTTGATGCGGAAATATCAGTGGCAACAGAGTGGTATTTTTTAATCACACCAAAATGGATCATGACGCACCAAAACGTGCTGATATTTAGTGGTAAAACGTGTGTGTGTGCAGACACGCCCCCTCAGAAACAGTATAAACAGGACTGAGTGACTGGAACCTTTCATTTTGTGTTCGAGCTAGCCTGAAGAAGGAAGAGAAATTCCGAAACGTCGCGATAAGGCTTGAACAGACCACTTTAAGGCCTCCATCAGTGTGGTGTGTGACGTAGAGAGCCACAGAAATTTTCTAGAAGGTTCCAAAAATTATTTTCTCCATCCAGACGATGTTGAGATTTCTTGAAGTCACGAAAACGTATTCCTCCATCCATAACGATGTTGAGCTGTGTATAGTTAAATTACTGGTTACTCTCTTGGGGGTTTAGAACGATTTCCTCCATCCATACAGATGTCGAGTTTTTTCAAAGATGTACTGCACCATACAACACCCTAACCTTAACACCCATTTTGTTGTGCAAACCTAGTGGAAATAACCACAAATGTTTTAACCCCATTTGGGATTTTTTTGCGTTGACTCATGGACTCGGTCTGGCTTGGGTCGGTCTTTAGTGGTCAGTGGACGGATGGACCGTGCACAACCAGGTTCAGACCTCAGGTCTGGACCTTGGACGTTTCATTCCCCTAACCAGCCAGTGCCTTCGTCTCTGAGCTTTGGGCTGGCCCTTGTCAGGCCTTGTTTAAGTGAGTTGATGCGGAAATATCAGTGGCAACAGAGTGGTATTTTTTAATCACACCAAAATGGATCATGACGCACCAAAACGTGCTGATATTTAGTGGTAAAACGTGTGTGTGCAGACACGCCCCCTCAGAAACAGTATAAACAGGACTGAGTGACTGGAACCTTTCATTTTGTGTTCGAGCTAGCCTGAAGAAGGAAGAGAAATTCCGAAACGTCGCGATAAGGCTTGAACAGACCACTTTAAGGCCTCCATCAGTGTGGTGTGTGACGTAGAGAGCCACAGAAATTTTCTAGAAGGTTCCAAAAATTATTTTCTCCATCCAGACGATGTTGAGATTTCTTGAAGTCACGAAAACGTATTCCTCCATCCATAACGATGTTGAGCTGTGTATAGTTAAATTACTGGTTACTCTCTTGGGGGTTTAGAACGATTTCCTCCATCCATACAGATGTCGAGTTTTTTCAAAGATGTACTGCACCATACAACACCCTAACCTTAACACCCATTTTGTTGTGCAAACCTAGTGGAAATAACCACAAATGTTTTAACCCCATTTGGGATTTTTTTGCGTTGACTCATGGACTCGGTCTGGCTTGGGTCGGTCTTTAGTGGTCAGTGGACGGATGGACCGTGCACAACCAGGTTCAGACCTCAGGTCTGGACCTTGGACGTTTCATTCCCCTAACCAGCCAGTGCCTTCGTCTCTGAGCTTTGGGCTGGCCCTTGTCAGGCCTTGTTTAAGTGAGTTGATGCGGAAATATCAGTGGCAACAGAGTGGTATTTTTTAATCACACCAAAATGGATCATGACGCACCAAAACGTGCTGATATTTAGTGGTAAAACGTGTGTGTGTGCAGACACGCCCCCTCAGAAACAGTATAAACAGGACTGAGTGACTGGAACCTTTCATTTTGTGTTCGAGCTAGCCTGAAGAAGGAAGAGAAATTCCGAAACGTCGCGATAAGGCTTGAACAGACCACTTTAAGGCCTCCATCAGTGTGGTGTGTGACGTAGAGAGCCACAGAAATTTTCTAGAAGGTTCCAAAAATTATTTTCTCCATCCAGACGATGTTGAGATTTCTTGAAGTCACGAAAACGTATTCCTCCATCCATAACGATGTTGAGCTGTGTATAGTTAAATTACTGGTTACTCTCTTGGGGGTTTAGAACGATTTCCTCCATCCATACAGATGTCGAGTTTTTTCAAAGATGTACTGCACCATACAACACCCTAACCTTAACACCCATTTTGTTGTGCAAACCTAGTGGAAATAACCACAAATGTTTTAACCCCATTTGGGATTTTTTTGCGTTGACTCATGGACTCGGTCTGGCTTGGGTCGGTCTTTAGTGGTCAGTGGACGGATGGACCGTGCACAACCAGGTTCAGACCTCAGGTCTGGACCTTGGACGTTTCATTCCCCTAACCAGCCAGTGCCTTCGTCTCTGAGCTTTGGGCTGGCCCTTGTCAGGCCTTGTTTAAGTGAGTTGATGCGGAAATATCAGTGGCAACAGAGTGGTATTTTTTAATCACACCAAAATGGATCATGACGCACCAAAACGTGCTGATATTTAGTGGTAAAACGTGTGTGTGTGCAGACACGCCCCCTCAGAAACAGTATAAACAGGACTGAGTGACTGGAACCTTTCATTTTGTGTTCGAGCTAGCCTGAAGAAGGAAGAGAAATTCCGAAACGTCGCGATAAGGCTTGAACAGACCACTTTAAGGCCTCCATCAGTGTGGTGTGTGACGTAGAGAGCCACAGAAATTTTCTAGAAGGTTCCAAAAATTATTTTCTCCATCCAGACGATGTTGAGATTTCTTGAAGTCACGAAAACGTATTCCTCCATCCATAACGATGTTGAGCTGTGTATAGTTAAATTACTGGTTACTCTCTTGGGGGTTTAGAACGATTTCCTCCATCCATACAGATGTCGAGTTTTTTCAAAGATGTACTGCACCATACAACACCCTAACCTTAACACCCATTTTGTTGTGCAAACCTAGTGGAAATAACCACAAATGTTTTAACCCCATTTGGGATTTTTTTGCGTTGACTCATGGACTCGGTCTGGCTTGGGTCGGTCTTTAGTGGTCAGTGGACGGATGGACCGTGCACAACCAGGTTCAGACCTCAGGTCTGGACCTTGGACGTTTCATTCCCCTAACCAGCCAGTGCCTTCGTCTCTGAGCTTTGGGCTGGCCCTTGTCAGGCCTTGTTTAAGTGAGTTGATGCGGAAATATCAGTGGCAACAGAGTGGTATTTTTTAATCACACCAAAATGGATCATGACGCACCAAAACGTGCTGATATTTAGTGGTAAAACGTGTGTGTGTGCAGACACGCCCCCTCAGAAACAGTATAAACAGGACTGAGTGACTGGAACCTTTCATTTTGTGTTCGAGCTAGCCTGAAGAAGGAAGAGAAATTCCGAAACGTCGCGATAAGGCTTGAACAGACCACTTTAAGGCCTCCATCAGTGTGGTGTGTGACGTAGAGAGCCACAGAAATTTTCTAGAAGGTTCCAAAAATTATTTTCTCCATCCAGACGATGTTGAGATTTCTTGAAGTCACGAAAACGTATTCCTCCATCCATAACGATGTTGAGCTGTGTATAGTTAAATTACTGGTTACTCTCTTGGGGGTTTAGAACGATTTCCTCCATCCATACAGATGTCGAGTTTTTTCAAAGATGTACTGCACCATACAACACCCTAACCTTAACACCCATTTTGTTGTGCAAACCTAGTGGAAATAACCACAAATGTTTTAACCCCATTTGGGATTTTTTTGCGTTGACTCATGGACTCGGTCTGGCTTGGGTCGGTCTTTAGTGGTCAGTGGACGGATGGACCGTGCACAACCAGGTTCAGACCTCAGGTCTGGACCTTGGACGTTTCATTCCCCTAACCAGCCAGTGCCTTCGTCTCTGAGCTTTGGGCTGGCCCTTGTCAGGCCTTGTTTAAGTGAGTTGATGCGGAAATATCAGTGGCAACAGAGTGGTATTTTTTAATCACACCAAAATGGATCATGACGCACCAAAACGTGCTGATATTTAGTGGTAAAACGTGTGTGTGTGCAGACACGCCCCCTCAGAAACAGTATAAACAGGACTGAGTGACTGGAACCTTTCATTTTGTGTTCGAGCTAGCCTGAAGAAGGAAGAGAAATTCCGAAACGTCGCGATAAGGCTTGAACAGACCACTTTAAGGCCTCCATCAGTGTGGTGTGTGACGTAGAGAGCCACAGAAATTTTCTAGAAGGTTCCAAAAATTATTTTCTCCATCCAGACGATGTTGAGATTTCTTGAAGTCACGAAAACGTATTCCTCCATCCATAACGATGTTGAGCTGTGTATAGTTAAATTACTGGTTACTCTCTTGGGGGTTTAGAACGATTTCCTCCATCCATACAGATGTCGAGTTTTTTCAAAGATGTACTGCACCATACAACACCCTAACCTTAACACCCATTTTGTTGTGCAAACCTAGTGGAAATAACCACAAATGTTTTAACCCCATTTGGGATTTTTTTGCGTTGACTCATGGACTCGGTCTGGCTTGGGTCGGTCTTTAGTGGTCAGTGGACGGATGGACCGTGCACAACCAGGTTCAGACCTCAGGTCTGGACCTTGGACGTTTCATTCCCCTAACCAGCCAGTGCCTTCGTCTCTGAGCTTTGGGCTGGCCCTTGTCAGGCCTTGTTTAAGTGAGTTGATGCGGAAATATCAGTGGCAACAGAGTGGTATTTTTTAATCACACCAAAATGGATCATGACGCACCAAAACGTGCTGATATTTAGTGGTAAAACGTGTGTGTGTGCAGACACGCCCCCTCAGAAACAGTATAAACAGGACTGAGTGACTGGAACCTTTCATTTTGTGTTCGAGCTAGCCTGAAGAAGGAAGAGAAATTCCGAAACGTCGCGATAAGGCTTGAACAGACCACTTTAAGGCCTCCATCAGTGTGGTGTGTGACGTAGAGAGCCACAGAAATTTTCTAGAAGGTTCCAAAAATTATTTTCTCCATCCAGACGATGTTGAGATTTCTTGAAGTCACGAAAACGTATTCCTCCATCCATAACGATGTTGAGCTGTGTATAGTTAAATTACTGGTTACTCTCTTGGGGGTTTAGAACGATTTCCTCCATCCATACAGATGTCGAGTTTTTTCAAAGATGTACTGCACCATACAACACCCTAACCTTAACACCCATTTTGTTGTGCAAACCTAGTGGAAATAACCACAAATGTTTTAACCCCATTTGGGATTTTTTTGCGTTGACTCATGGACTCGGTCTGGCTTGGGTCGGTCTTTAGTGGTCAGTGGACGGATGGACCGTGCACAACCAGGTTCAGACCTCAGGTCTGGACCTTGGACGTTTCATTCCCCTAACCAGCCAGTGCCTTCGTCTCTGAGCTTTGGGCTGGCCCTTGTCAGGCCTTGTTTAAGTGAGTTGATGCGGAAATATCAGTGGCAACAGAGTGGTATTTTTTAATCACACCAAAATGGATCATGACGCACCAAAACGTGCTGATATTTAGTGGTAAAACGTGTGTGTGTGCAGACACGCCCCCTCAGAAACAGTATAAACAGGACTGAGTGACTGGAACCTTTCATTTTGTGTTCGAGCTAGCCTGAAGAAGGAAGAGAAATTCCGAAACGTCGCGATAAGGCTTGAACAGACCACTTTAAGGCCTCCATCAGTGTGGTGTGTGACGTAGAGAGCCACAGAAATTTTCTAGAAGGTTCCAAAAATTATTTTCTCCATCCAGACGATGTTGAGATTTCTTGAAGTCACGAAAACGTATTCCTCCATCCATAACGATGTTGAGCTGTGTATAGTTAAATTACTGGTTACTCTCTTGGGGGTTTAGAACGATTTCCTCCATCCATACAGATGTCGAGTTTTTTCAAAGATGTACTGCACCATACAACACCCTAACCTTAACACCCATTTTGTTGTGCAAACCTAGTGGAAATAACCACAAATGTTTTAACCCCATTTGGGATTTTTTTGCGTTGACTCATGGACTCGGTCTGGCTTGGGTCGGTCTTTAGTGGTCAGTGGACGGATGGACCGTGCACAACCAGGTTCAGACCTCAGGTCTGGACCTTGGACGTTTCATTCCCCTAACCAGCCAGTGCCTTCGTCTCTGAGCTTTGGGCTGGCCCTTGTCAGGCCTTGTTTAAGTGAGTTGATGCGGAAATATCAGTGGCAACAGAGTGGTATTTTTTAATCACACCAAAATGGATCATGACGCACCAAAACGTGCTGATATTTAGTGGTAAAACGTGTGTGTGTGCAGACACGCCCCCTCAGAAACAGTATAAACAGGACTGAGTGACTGGAACCTTTCATTTTGTGTTCGAGCTAGCCTGAAGAAGGAAGAGAAATTCCGAAACGTCGCGATAAGGCTTGAACAGACCACTTTAAGGCCTCCATCAGTGTGGTGTGTGACGTAGAGAGCCACAGAAATTTTCTAGAAGGTTCCAAAAATTATTTTCTCCATCCAGACGATGTTGAGATTTCTTGAAGTCACGAAAACGTATTCCTCCATCCATAACGATGTTGAGCTGTGTATAGTTAAATTACTGGTTACTCTCTTGGGGGTTTAGAACGATTTCCTCCATCCATACAGATGTCGAGTTTTTTCAAAGATGTACTGCACCATACAACACCCTAACCTTAACACCCATTTTGTTGTGCAAACCTAGTGGAAATAACCACAAATGTTTTAACCCCATTTGGGATTTTTTTGCGTTGACTCATGGACTCGGTCTGGCTTGGGTCGGTCTTTAGTGGTCAGTGGACGGATGGACCGTGCACAACCAGGTTCAGACCTCAGGTCTGGACCTTGGACGTTTCATTCCCCTAACCAGCCAGTGCCTTCGTCTCTGAGCTTTGGGCTGGCCCTTGTCAGGCCTTGTTTAAGTGAGTTGATGCGGAAATATCAGTGGCAACAGAGTGGTATTTTTTAATCACACCAAAATGGATCATGACGCACCAAAACGTGCTGATATTTAGTGGTAAAACGTGTGTGTGTGCAGACACGCCCCCTCAGAAACAGTATAAACAGGACTGAGTGACTGGAACCTTTCATTTTGTGTTCGAGCTAGCCTGAAGAAGGAAGAGAAATTCCGAAACGTCGCGATAAGGCTTGAACAGACCACTTTAAGGCCTCCATCAGTGTGGTGTGTGACGTAGAGAGCCACAGAAATTTTCTAGAAGGTTCCAAAAATTATTTTCTCCATCCAGACGATGTTGAGATTTCTTGAAGTCACGAAAACGTATTCCTCCATCCATAACGATGTTGAGCTGTGTATAGTTAAATTACTGGTTACTCTCTTGGGGGTTTAGAACGATTTCCTCCATCCATACAGATGTCGAGTTTTTTCAAAGATGTACTGCACCATACAACACCCTAACCTTAACACCCATTTTGTTGTGCAAACCTAGTGGAAATAACCACAAATGTTTTAACCCCATTTGGGATTTTTTTGCGTTGACTCATGGACTCGGTCTGGCTTGGGTCGGTCTTTAGTGGTCAGTGGACGGATGGACCGTGCACAACCAGGTTCAGACCTCAGGTCTGGACCTTGGACGTTTCATTCCCCTAACCAGCCAGTGCCTTCGTCTCTGAGCTTTGGGCTGGCCCTTGTCAGGCCTTGTTTAAGTGAGTTGATGCGGAAATATCAGTGGCAACAGAGTGGTATTTTTTAATCACACCAAAATGGATCATGACGCACCAAAACGTGCTGATATTTAGTGGTAAAACGTGTGTGTGTGCAGACACGCCCCCTCAGAAACAGTATAAACAGGACTGAGTGACTGGAACCTTTCATTTTGTGTTCGAGCTAGCCTGAAGAAGGAAGAGAAATTCCGAAACGTCGCGATAAGGCTTGAACAGACCACTTTAAGGCCTCCATCAGTGTGGTGTGTGACGTAGAGAGCCACAGAAATTTTCTAGAAGGTTCCAAAAATTATTTTCTCCATCCAGACGATGTTGAGATTTCTTGAAGTCACGAAAACGTATTCCTCCATCCATAACGATGTTGAGCTGTGTATAGTTAAATTACTGGTTACTCTCTTGGGGGTTTAGAACGATTTCCTCCATCCATACAGATGTCGAGTTTTTTCAAAGATGTACTGCACCATACAACACCCTAACCTTAACACCCATTTTGTTGTGCAAACCTAGTGGAAATAACCACAAATGTTTTAACCCCATTTGGGATTTTTTTGCGTTGACTCATGGACTCGGTCTGGCTTGGGTCGGTCTTTAGTGGTCAGTGGACGGATGGACCGTGCACAACCAGGTTCAGACCTCAGGTCTGGACCTTGGACGTTTCATTCCCCTAACTCTAACTCTAAACCCTAACTCTAACCCTAACCCTAACCCTAACCCTAACCCTAAACTTAACCGTTAGTAACCCCTATGGCTATACCCACCCTGGCCCTAAACCTACCCGTCAGTAACCCCTGTGGCTATACCCGCCCTGTCCCTAAACTTACCCAACAGTAACCACGGTGACATCACGGCCCTTAACCTAACCACTCTAACCCTGGACTACTCTTAGCCCGAAATAAGTTTTCTAAATTCCATATTTACTCTGAATCATTAGCAGAGTTCTCCGGATTTGTGTAACTCTCCACCGGGTACCTCGGGTATATACTTTATTCATTCATCTAAATAATTATTAATATACTATATGAACACATATGTTTTTGTTTTAAAAAAAAGAGGTCATACTCAAAACCAGAAGTGGGAATGGGAGAGGGGGTTCGTGTTTATGAGCTTGGCCTGGCTTGGATCGGCGTTTAGTGGTCAGTGGACGAAAGGACCGGCCACAACCAGGTTCAGACCTTAGGTTTGAACCTTGGACGTTTCATTCCCCTAAGAGTTAGAGGAATGAAACGTCCAAGGTTAGGGTTAGGGTTAGGGTTAGTGCTAGGGTTAGGGTTAAAGTTAGGGTTAGGTTAGGTTAGGTTAGGGTTATAGTTACCATATAGTCTTCAATTGTTATTTATTAGGGTTAGTATAAGTAATATTTGCTTTGGCACACTAGCTAAACTAACTATTAATAACAACAAAACAACTAGGCAACAGGGATCAGAAAACATGCTTTCAATTAATAAAAATTGACTTAAATCACTAAGAAAATATGTCTTTAAATGTAATTGAACCAGGAGTACACATTTTTAAATAGCTATGAGGAAAGCAGACTTTAAACACTGAAAACAGCTATTTTTTTAGTGATTAAATCCTGAGAAAAATATATAGTCTTGTCCAAACTATTTGGAGAAGCACAATATGAGTCTAATCTCGAAAATTATTTTGGACTGACCATCATGTAATAGTGTACACAAAAACACACAAATAGAAGGCCATTACAAATATTGTCTGTTTCTAGAAATTATTACATCCAGTGTTTATCCTTCTGTGAGGTGAGGATAATGTTTGATTGGCTTGTCATAACTTCTAGGAGGGAGGTCTGGTAGATATGTGATTCATTCTCCAGTCTTGACCTTTGATTATTTACTAGCGTTATAGGCCATTTTTTAATACTTCAGGATACTTTAATACTTGTTTCTGGCCCCCCATACCATGGAGGGTATTTTTTATTTTTCCTTTTCTTATCTAGGTAGCATCAGAAACCAAGATCAAACAAAACAATCGTTGTTCTTATATCTCTAAAACATCATAACTCCCGCGCCAATTTTTTCTTTTTAAATCTGGCTCTCCTTTTTTAAATTAATTAATAACAAACAACAACCAATAACATAATTTAATTGTCAGATCCTTCAGAAAGCAGCAAATATCCAAAGCATAAAAAAATCAAACAATAATACATACGGAACCGAAAGACAACCCCTCCCCAACTGATTCCCCAATGTGTAAACACGGCATTACAAATATCGAAGGCCATTACAAACATAATGCAATCCAAATAATTTCTTATCAGTAGAATCAAATCAACATCTTTACTAATGACTAGTGTAAGTGTAAACTCAAATCTGTGCAACAAATTGCAGCAAAGGCTTTACTTTTTAAGACGTTTAAGATTGTACGGTGTGAGTAGTCAGATCATGATGATATTCTACCGAGCAATCTTAGAGAGTGTAATCCGATACGGAATCAGCGCATGGTTTGGCAACTTAACAATTAAGGTAAAAAATAAGCTTGCCAACATGCATAAAACAGCAATGAAAATAATAGGAAGGAGAGACTATGAGACTATACAAACCCTATATGATCAGGCAATTATGAAACAGGCTATAAAAATTCAATCAGATTCTCAACATCCTCTCTTCCCTGAATATGAAAGTCTGCCACCGGGAAGAAGACTCTGTGTACCAAAATGTGAATCTAATCGCCTAAAATTATCATTTATGCCAGCCTCCATTAGGCTGCTGTAATAGGGCAGTAAAGCAATAAATTATAGCACTGTAACTTATGTACACTATTGCGCAAACTCTATAATACACACTATATAACTCAATAACTACACTAGTATTTTAATAGGTCAACAATGTTATTTTATTCTCTGTGTATTCAGTCAATGTGTTTTATGATGTGTAATGTCTTTTGTGATGTTTTTTATGAAGCAACTCTGCACTGTGCCCAAGCAAAATTTCCCCTTGGGGACAATAAAGTTAACCTGAACCTGAACCTGATATTAATATTAAAACTCAACCCAGAAACCAACCTACAATTGTGGATCTGGTCAAGCTCGATTTGCAATTGTTTACAAGACACGCGCTTGGGGTTGATCATCCATGCAAACCGGCCTCAGCGTGAGGGTGTAAAGTGATTAAATGCTGAAACACTCTATGATCCTTCGGTACACTACTGAAGAGGTTGTCTTGAACATTTCCCTCAATCTAGCTGATTAAAGGTAGCTGGAAATAACAATGGCAATTAAATGCCTTTCTCTAACAAATAACTAATTATAACCCTAACCCTAAAACAATTCATTTTTATGTCAGATTTTGAATAAATGTTTAATAGATGTTTAAATAGTGTAATTTAATTAGAATATTTTAGCTTTCTGTGATCATTGTCTACTTTAAATTCCCCAAAAATATTGACACAGAGATAACAATTAATTATCTGAGGAGGTCTCCTGTTTTACCCCTCTTTCATATTTCTGTAACAAAATGCAACTGTTTAAAGAAGAAAGTGAAGACATTTTCCTTGCTGATCAGTCTTACTCTTCCTTGAATAATGGTTGATGAATACACAAGGGTTTTACCCTTTGAGGTCTAAGGGTATTTTGAGGTCTAAGGGTATTTTTGGGGCCTGGAGAAGTTTTGTCATGCCTTGACATGTGCTTTTTTCAGTTTATTATAAATATCTAAATGGCTAAAGTCTAATCTCACTGTAATCAGCACAAGATGGGCTATAATAATATATGAGCAGCATGTATGTACATGAATGTGTTTTGAGAAAAAAAAGTTATGCGTGGTTAGTGAAAAACAAAAAATGTTAAATAGCTTGAATAAGGCCATAAAACACATACAAAACATTGGTTCCCGGGACTTTTGAGAAATGGAGCTTGTAGCCTATAATCTTTCTTTCAAAATTATGTGAAAATCATCTTGTTTACTCACTCACAGAAAACAATATATTGATTTAAATTGTGTAAGACACTTTTTGTTTGTAAAAGTCATATGCGAGTAGGCATCAACTATCATGAAGATGAGAAGACGAAGGACCACATAATGATCTGCATTATGAGCCTTTCAGTCATGTTTGTGACTGAGAGGGAAGAGTTACAAGAAATAATGTGAGGACAAAATAAATGTGCATAATTTTATGTTTATGTTTTACAGTTTATTAGGAACAATCAAAGCTGACTTTCAAAGCTGAATTTTTTTGAATCATTAATCCAGTCACACAATCCTTCAGAAATCCTTTTAACAATCAGATTTTCTAAAAAAAAAAAAAAAAAAAAACATTTATTGTTATTATTATGATTATTATTATGATTATTATTATTATCATTATTATTATTAATGTCGAAAAGAGCAGATAATTTTTTTCAGGTTTTTTGGGCTGGAATTTTAAAAGAATTTAAAGAACAGCATTGTTTGATACATTTGTTACAGTTACATTTATATGTTACATTTATATTATTTATATTAAGCTTTTGAATGGTACAGTAGTGTATATTGTTATTGAAACTTCATGATGTTTCACTTGACTATACATTATAGTTTGGAAAAAGTGTAACTAGTACAATGTTTACACGTTATGTGAAAACTAGTACAAGTCTATGAGACATAGTTTGTGATCTCTGCTGAATAAAGTGCTTCATTCTTTTTTTCTGAGGAAACTCAAATCTCAAATACTGACGTCCAAATCACATCTTTTTAGGGTGAATTATGTCTTATTCCTTTCATCGCAAAGCAAACAGTGAAATAAAAAAAACTTGAAGAACAGTCTCACTGCGTTGTATTCTGTTGTATGGGCTTATTCAAGCCATGCACTTCAGTGAAACATTAGAATCTGAATAGCGCGTTCACCGTGGGGGTGTGGTCGCATTAGAATATAATGAAGGGAGACGTGAAAAACGGACATTGCATCGTTTTCATAATCATTGCTTGTTTTTGGCATCAAAAGTAGACATGTCAAGCTTTCTATAGATATCTCTCTCATGTCTCTTCGTTGAGTATTCACTGAGTTACAGATCATTTTAATGATGTGTGTCTAAATGAAGATCACTGCAGGCAAATACTGCAGACAGCACATCTTGTTTGTTATCTTTATTTTAGAAATGCACAAAAGTTTGTTGTTATTATATCTGTATACAAAAAAAGAAGACCCTTTACAGATTCGATTGACGTATTGCTCTTGTCTGTATGATCAAAACTGTAAGGTGTAATGTAAGTTCTTTTCGGGGTTATTAGGACAAAATGCCTCATAACGCGTATACGCGTTAATCGACTCCAGAGGGTTCATCATTATAACAATAATCTTAGCTAGAGTGAAAAATTTGTAATTACTTGTAGAATTTGAATCCACAAGTTTGCATCCAATGACTCTAAGCTATTAGAGGAAAGTACTACCTAAAGCACAGTCCATTTTTTAAGGCTGATCTCGCAGCAGGATTGCACTGGACAATGGCAGCGATACACAAAACACAGTGTCTCTCTCTCTCTCCATCCACAGCAAAGTTGCAGAAAAAATACATCCATCCAAGCTGTCTGCTTTGGCCTGGTATGTTTCTCCACAAACCAAAATTTGTTTTAGTTTTTTTTGTCTACATGATCAAGGCAGCTTTTATGTACTGATATTACAAATCATTGGGTTCAAAAAACAATATTATTTTAGACATAATCACAACTAAAATAAAACAATTGTAAATATTACCATAACCCTAACCTCTATACTTAAAATTATATAAAATATTTTATAAGTGTAAAATACTTACTTTTTGTAAGACGTTTATATCTACCTGGCTCTCATTCATCTCAATAGTCTAAATACTCTGACAGCTATTGGCATGTTTGGCACGGAAGTGGTTCTTCTGTACACCAGAGCTGCAGGTCATTGTGGTTTGTTTCATACATTCTGTTGGTTATCATATTGTCTGGGTTGCTTGTTATATGTAGATGTCTTTTCATGTTAATATCTTGATGGTTTAGCTTGCTGTGTCAAGATCTGACACAGCACCTGTTTGAAAAAAGATGGCGCAAGTGCACTCAACATTCCATGTCTCTTGTGTGTTTCAGTCTGTAGTGCCTGTGCTGTTTGTACTCTGTGTGGTGTTGCACTGGTATCATGTAGACTCAGTGCTGACCTACGATCGCCAAGCCCTATTTAACATCAAATGCTGTATGGAAACTGGTTACCTGAGAAGCTGCCTTGTTCTCTACTCCCGCTCTCAATCCTCTTTCAATCAACCTGTGCCTGAGTGCATTTACTGGTTACCTTGCTGCATTCCTTCTCTATGGAAATGCCACAAAAAGAGAAGTTGTCATGGAGGTGTCTGAGTGAGAATTAGATGGGCAATTGCTTCCACCTTACAATCCTCAACCCAGTTTTCCCTGGATAAAAAATATTTGGAGGGGCATAACCTGTCGCGTGGCTCTTGGGATTATAGATATATTTTTCATCTTCCAGTTTTCAGTGATTCAGTGACTCTGCATGTACGATTGCCGGAGAGAAGTAGAATGTTTAAATCTTCGCCAACTGGATTTTGTTTGGCTGCATTGGAACCTGGCATCACAGTCTTATCTCAACATGGCTTTAGTCAATGCTAGGTCCATGTGCAACAAGACTTTCACTTATAATGATTTTTATACCGGACGTATATTGGATATCCTTTTTTTGACTGAGACGTGAGTGGGACTGAGATTTTAATATACCAGTGTTCTGCCCGGGTCGACCCTTGGTTGGTGAATTTTGTAATATTTTTGAATCTTTTGGTTTTATGCAACATATAAATGACCATACTCATGACCATAGTCAGTTTAGTGAAATCTATCATGCTAACGCTGTTGAAGGGTCTATTTTGAATACTGTTGAGTTTTCCATTGGGCCTGATGAACTGACTTCTCTTTTCTATACATCTTGTTCTAATATTTAAGATGCAATTGCACCTTTAAAGTTGAAATTACCTAGACCTAATTTTAATACTGGCTGGAAGAGAATACTCACTCTCTTAGGTGGGCTTGACGCCAAGCAGAGAGGAAATGGAAATAGGATTTGTTTACTGTGTGTTATGAGTTTTTTAAAGAATGTTTGTTTAACTTTCAGAATGCTGCAAAATCTGCTAGGTCTAAGTATTTTTCAGATTTGATCTCTACACACTCTCATAGACCTAGAATTCTGTTTACATGATTAATTCAATAATTAATCCAGGTTGTCAGTTTCATGTGGAACCCTCAACTGAACTTTGAGACATTTAAAAAAAATGTTTCAATAAAGTGATGGCTATTCCCTCCTTTTTTACAGTCATCAGATCTGTCACTGTTTTCGCTGGCTAGTCTGGATTCCTTTTCTTGCTTTCAAAATGTTTCTTTGAGGGAACTCTGTGATTTGGTCAATAAAGTGAAGACAACTACCTCTTCACTTGATGTCATTCATTCTAAAATCAAAAAAGCCTCTTTTTTCTTAAATTGGTACTTCCATTCAGTCATTGATTAAATCGTCCCTAAATGCCGGGGTATTCCTGAAATGTTTTAAGCATGCTGTAGCTCAACCTTTGCTTAAGAAACTGCATTTGGAGGAAAATTGCCTTGATAATTATCGGCATGTTTCTAAGCTTTTAGTTTTATCAAAACTTTTAGAAAAAGTTGTATATTCACAACTGTCTCCTGTTTGAATGCAGCTATATTTACAGAACCTCTCCATCTATCTGGTTTCTCTGCCCATCATAGCACTGAGTCTGCTTTGCTTAAAGTGTTAAATGACGTTTCCCTTGCAGTGGATAATGGTAAAAATACAGTTCTGCTACTTCTTGCATCTTAAAGCTGCCTTTGATACAGATGATCATGTTAGAATGTCTGTTTGGTAGCGGGGGTATTACTTTGCAGTGGTTTATTTCATATCTTAGAGACAGGTCTTTTTCTGTTGAGTTAGGTAAGTTCTCTTCACCTTTTGCTCCTATTATCTGTGGAGTTCTTCAAGGATCCATTTTAGGGCAAATTCTTTTTCATTTATATATGTGACCTTTGGGAAACATTATTAGGATAAATAATGTTTCATTTCATTTGTGTGATGATGATACCCAGTTGTACATACCATTGAAGGCCATACCATTGAGCCCCTTATTGGCCTGTCTTGGGGACATCAAGAAATGGTTATCCAATAGCTTTCTTTGACTAAATGAAGATAAAACAGAAGTAATCATCTTTGGCCCCCAAAGTTGGGAAGTGGTCTCATAAATGAGCTTGGCAAACATTCTCCTCTGTCTCCTCCCAGGTCAGGAACCTTGGTGTCATTCTGGACTCCTAACTAACTACCTAAGCAAATTAATACAGTTAGAATTTTGAGATACAAACACAGAATTGTGAAATGTAAACTTGGAACTGTGAGGGAAAAAGACAGAATTCTTACTTTATATCTCAGTTCTGAGAAATAAAGTCTGAATTGTGAGATAAAAAGGCACAATTACTTTTTTATGTTGTGGCTGAAACATCCTTCCATATTACAGAAATGTGAAGAAACTTTAAAAAATTTTCAAAAACACTGTGCATGTGATAAAAAAGTCCTCTGACATTAGAAATATTTTTGCTATAGTTATCAGTTTCCATTAAAAGAAGAAAGTTAAGTAATATTTGAAATGCTATAATTACATTTATTGTGGTAACTCATTGTTAAGCTTACTGATAAGATAATGATTAGTAGTGATATGGCATAATTTCAAAATGATAATTCTTATAAAGTGTTCTAAATTAGACCTACATATTTCATTTTCAAGCACACACAACACACTAGTATCTGTTAACAGAATATTGCATATTATTTTGGCATGTTTGGTTGTCCTCCTGCATCCCTCTGTGCCTCCTCCAGCATCTGCTTGTACTGGCTTTTGAAGAATCCAGCCTTGTAAACAGATATAAGCAGGAATAAAGCATTTAACAATATAGATAGTGTAGATATGTGAAACTGAAGTGCCATTGATTAAAACTGACTTTATGATGGTGACATACCTTATAGAGGGCTGCAGTGATGATAGCCAGTAGCAGCAGTCCTCCTATTACTCCTCCAATGATCTCTTTAGTCAGGTCAGCCTCCTCGTACACCTCCACTTGAGTATTAATCTACATACATAAAAAAGGTGACTTTTTAGTGCAGTCAAATGTCTCTCATTAATCACACTTCCCACACAGATCTCCCATGTTAGGGTTAGGGTAACCCTAGACAGTGCACTATAGATCCCATGAGGAACAGTTCCACACATTCTCTACTATAGGAGAGGAAGAAATGTATAAACTTGTTAAATCATCTAAACCAACAATATGTATGTTAGACCCTATTCCATCTAAGTTCCTAAAAGAGGTGCTTCCAGAAGTCATAGATTCTCTTCTGAATATTATTAATTCCTCACTGTCATTAGGATATGTCCCCAAAACCTTCAAACTGGCTGTTATTAAGCCTCTTATCAAAAAAACACAACTTGACCCAAAAGAACTAGTTAATTATAGACCAATATCGAATCTCCCTTTTCTGTCCAAGATACTAGAAAAGGTAGTAACTACACAATTATATTCCTTCTTAGAAAATTAAATCTCTGAGGATTTCCAGTCAGGATTTAGACCATATCACAGTACTGAGACTGCTCTCCTTAGATTTACAAATGACCTGCTCTTATCATCTGATCGTGGTTGTATCTCTCTATTAGTGCTACTGGATCTAAGTGCTGCGTTCGACACTATTGACTAAAACATTCTTTGGCATAGACTAGAAAACTCTGTTGGCATTAATGGAAGTGTATTAGCAGGGTTTAAATCATACTTATATGACTGTCATCAATTCGTAGCAGTGAATGAAGAGGTATCACAATGATCACAAGTGCAGTATGGAGTACCTCAAGGCTCAGTACTAGGGCCGTTACTCTCCAAGCTTTACATATTACCCTTGGGAGATATCATCAGGAAACATGGTGTTAGCTTTCACTTTTATGCTGATGATACTCAGCTCTATATTTCTTCGCAGCCTGGTGAAACACACCAATTTGAAAAACTAATGAAATGCATAGTCTATATAAAAAACTGGATGAGGAGTAATTTTTTACTGGTAAATTCTGAAAAAAAAACAGAGGTGTTAATTATATATACCTAAAAATTATGCATGTAATAACCTAAAACACTGTCTAAGACTTGATTGCTGCTCAGTCAATTCTTCGTCATCAGTTAGGAACCTAGGTGTGCTATTTGATAGCAATCTTTCCTTAGAAAGCCATGTTTCTAGCATTTGTAAAATTGTATTTTTCCATCTCAAAAATATATCTAAATTACAGCCTATGCTCTCAATGTTAAATGCAGAATTGTTAATCCATGCGTTTATGACCTCAAGGTTAGATTATTGAGATTTTTGCTTTATTGGGTGGTTGTTCTGCATGCTTAGTAAACAAACTCCAGTGAGTCCAAAATGCAGAAGCTAGAGTTCTTACTAGAACCAGAAAGTATGACCATATTAGCTCGGTCCTGTCAACACTGCACTGCTCCCTATCAAACATTGTACAGATTTTAAAATATTGCTAATTACTTATAAAGCCCTGAATGGTTTAGCACCTCAGTATTTGAATGAGCTCCTTTTACATTATAATCCTCTACATCTGCTACATTGTAAAATCTCAGGCAATTTGATAATACCTAGAATATCAAAATCAACTGCGGGCAGCAGATCCTTTTCCTATTTGGCACTTAAATTCTGGAATAACCTACCTAAAATAGGCATTGAACAGGCATGAAAGACAGCAGAGACCAGGACAACTGGAGCCCCAGATACAGATCCTCTGTAAAGACCTTGTCTCAGATGACCACGGGGACAAGACCACAGGAAACAGATGATTCTCCTGCACAATCTTACTTTGGTGCAGCCTGGAATTGAACTGCTGGCTTCGTCTAACCAGAGGATAACTGGCCACCCGACTGAGCCTGGTTTCTCCCAAGGTTTTTTCTCCATTCTGTCACCGATGGAGTTTTGGTTCCTTGCTGCTGTCGCCTCTGTCTTGCTTAGTTGGGGATACTTAATTTACAGCAATATCGTTGACTTGATTGCAAATGATTGCACAGATAATATTTAAACTGAACTGAGATGAAGACGTCAATGAATTCAATGATGAACTGCCTTTAACTGTCATTTTACATTATTGACACTCTGCTTTCATAATGAATGTTTTTCAGTTGCTTTGAGGCAATCTTTTTTGTTTAAAGCAATATATAATTGAAGGTGACTTGACAATGACCAGAAACATACCGCCAAGGCCATAAAAAAGTGGCTCAAGAAGAAGCACATTAAGGTCATGGAGTGGTCTAGCCAGTCTCAAGACCTCAATCCTATAGAAAACCTGTGGAGGGAGCTGAAATTGTGTTGCCAATTGACAGCCAGATCAAATAAATATTTTCCTCCTTTACAGGTCTGTTCAATCAAACAGAAAATGGCTTTGAGAGCTCTTCATGCATTCATTAGACTTGACATGAACGTCCACTAAATTACCTGGACAGAAGTTGCAGTTTGCTGAGAATCAGAGGAGAAGAAAACATATTTGCTCTTGTCATAATCCATAGATGCCGAACTGACCAGCTGGAAAACAGCAGCTCTGAGTCCAGTCTAAGAGATACAGATGATGAGAATGATGAAACAAAAATATTAATATATGACCTGTTTTGTATGGTAACCAGGAGGAGACATGTTCAGTTCACTTAGTTTTGTGGTTAGGGTTAGGGTAACCCCAAAAGAAAAATATGATATTATATGATGTGTGGCCATGACATAAGGATTTCGTTCTCATGACTAAATTATCTTGTGGCCATGACACATTTGTGGACATTCCCATGAGTTAATAAGTCATGGCCACAAGATCATTTTGTCATGATAATGACATCCTTATGTCGTGGCCACAACTTTTTTTGTTGAGGGAAAGACATTTCTCTCATGGCCAAGAGTTAAATGCATACACAAACCTGCATGACCATAGCAACCTGGGAATATTAGAGATGGATTTATTAATATTTCACTTTAAATTAAGAAATTATTATATTAATTGCTGTATAATTATTACACTATTAAATTATTTTAACCACAGGCCTTGGCTACTAGACTGTATTGTGTGAGATGTAGCTAACATTCAAATGAAGTTTATTATGAATAAAAGTCATAATAAGGTCGAAGTCATGGCCTAGTGGTTAGAGAGTTTGACTCCTCAACCTAGGGTTGCTGGTTTGAGTCTCGGGCTGGCAATACCATGACTTAGGTGCCCTTGAGCAAGGCACCGAACCCCCAACTGCTCCCTGGATGCTGCAGCATATATGACTGCCCACTTTTCCAGGTGTATGTTCACTGCTGTGTGTTTCCACTGCTTTCTGTGTGCACTTTGGATGGGTTAAATGCAGAGCATGAATTCTGAGTATGGGTCACCATACTTGGCTGAATGTCTTGTCACTTCACTATAAATGTTATTTTAGTCTTAAGTTTAAAAGTAGGAATAAATTTAATGAATTCTCAGCACTTAAGTATAAAAGCAAGTTATCAAATTTCCTAAAGCTAAGAATCACTCATACACTCCCAATTATTTTAGACAGCTCGAGAGGTCTCTCAAGTTTCACAGTTTGAGTTGAATTAATGAAATAAATGAACTTTTCCATGACATTATAACTTATTGAGATGCACCTGTGTGACTGGGATGTTTACTGGAAGTGCAGTTAAAAGGATGAATTTAGCATAAATAATTTTAATTTCGGCTAATGAATAGACTAGAAATATATGGTGATTCATTGAGGAATAAATAATTTGCATTGTTTCATTTGTAAATGAAAACACATCATATAATGTAAATAAAATCATTAAGTCAAAACGTCATTGGCAGGCATATTCAGTATTTGCAAAATATGTGGTAGCA
Source organism: Carassius carassius (assembly GCF_963082965.1). Taxonomy (NCBI): domain Eukaryota; kingdom Metazoa; phylum Chordata; class Actinopteri; order Cypriniformes; family Cyprinidae; genus Carassius; species Carassius carassius. The sequence continues at coordinate 48,283 of NC_081794.1, forward strand.
TAGTAATAATACTAGCAAAATTATGCAGAATGTTAATTAGGTAGATACAAGAACTGAAACTACTGGACTACTGGACTACAGGGTCTACTGACTGCCTGCGGGTGTCGCTGTTGGACAGTGTTTTCTCTACTTCCTGTTGGCCTTCTGTAGCAAATTGTAGCTCCGTGTAGCTGTTTTTATATAATTTTTTTTCTCTAGAATCTTTATCTTAATATCACTCTCTGTTTTTTAAAGTGTTTTTCACAAGTTCATCAAACAACCGCAGTAAGAATTTTCATCAAGCACGGTGAGTAATGGCTTCTCCTATCATTGTTTCTTGCACCTCTTGCCACATGTACAGTTTATCTATCTCTGTCGCTGATGAGGGATTCACATGTGATAAATGCAGGGAAATAGTTAGGCTGACAGAGAAGATTTCAGAATTAGAGACACGCATCCAAACTTTAATTGAGGACAGTAAAAATGTTAGGGCTCTAGATACGGCTTTGGATGCGTCTAGCTCAGGGATTCCTGTACATTGTTCGGTTCTGGAAACAGAGCCCCAGCAGCAGGGCAACTGGGTGACGGTGAGGCAGCGTAGTCGTGGGTCAAAACACCGCTCTTCTGTTCCGATCAAAACATTAAACAGGTTCTCCCCACTCAGTGATGCACCCACTGAGAAACCTGATGAAAGTGCTCTAGTTATTGGTGATTCTATTGTACGGAACGTGAATATAGAGACACCAGCCACCATAGTCAAATGTTTACCGGGAGCCAGAGCACCTGACATCTTGGCAAATTTAAAAGTGCTGGCTAATGCCAAACGTAAATACAGTAAGATTGTTATTCATGCCGGCGCTAATGATGTTCGACTTCGCCAGTCGGAGATCACTAAAAATAACATTAAAGAGGTGTGTGAACTTGCAAGCACGATGTCAGACACTGTAATATGCTCTGGTCCCCTCCCTGCTTACCGTGGTGATGAGATGCATAGCAGATTGTCATCACTCAATGGCTGGATGTCTAAGTGGTGCCCACAGAATAACATAGGTTTCATAGACAATTGGACGAGCTTTTGGGGCAGACCTGACCTGTTTAAAAGAGATGGTCTTCATCCCTCCTGGGGTGGCGCCACTCTTCTCTCTAGAAATATGGCAAATAGTCTTAGTGTTTATACTTGACTAACTGGGGCCCAGGTCAGGAAGCAGACAGACTGGCTAAACCGACCGTCTGCTAGCTGCCTCCCGTCACAGAGGTCAGTTAATTCTCAGCACATAGAGACTTTTTCACCTAGATATCACACTATAGAGACTGTGTCTGTTCCCCGAACTAGAAAAAACAAAAAACGTCCAAACCAAGTTAAGATTAACAATTTAATTGAGGTTCAACAAATAAAAAACAGAAGCAATATGGATAAACAAATGATAAAGCTTGGCTTATTGAATATCAGATCCCTTTCTACGAAAACACTTTTTGTAAATAATATGATCACTGATCATAATATAGATGTACTCTGTTTGACAGAAACCTGGCTAAAACCTGATGATTAAATTATTTTAAATGAGTCCACCCCCCAAGATTACTGTTATAAACATGAGCCACGTCTAAAAGGCAAAGGTGGAGGTGTTGCTTCAATTTATAACAACGTTTTCAGGATTTCTCAGAGGGCAGGCTACAAGTAAAACTCGTTTGAAGTAATGGTACTTCATATAACATTATCCAAAGAAACAAATGTTAATGATAAATCCCCTGTTATGTTTGTACTGGCTACTGTATACAGGCCACCAGGGCACCATACAGACTTTATTAAAGAGTTTGGTGATTTTACATCTGAGTTAGTTCTGGCTGCAGATAAAGTTTTAATAGTTGGTGATTTTAATATCCATGTTGATAATGAAAACGATGCATTGGGATCAGCATTTATAGACATTCTGAACTCTATTGGTGTTAGACAACACGTTTCAGGACCTACTCATTGTCGAAATCATACTCTAGATTTAATACTGTCACATGGAATTGATGTTGATGGTGTTGAAATTATTCAGCCAAGTGATGATATCTCAGATCATTATTTAGTTCTTTGCTAAATTCATATAGCCAAAATTGTAAATTCTACTTCTTGTTACAAGTATGGAATAGCCATCACTTCTAACACAAAAGACTGCTTTTTAAGTTATCTTCCTGATGTATCCAAATTCCTTAGCATATCCAAAACCTCAGAACAACTTGATGATGTAACAGAAACTATGGACTCTCTCTTTTCTAGCACTTTAAATAAAGTTGCTCCTTTACGCTTAAGGAAGGTTAAGGAAAACAGTTTGACACCATGGTATAAGAGCATACTCGCACCCTAAAGATAGCAGCCCGAAAAATGGAGCGCAGCTGGAGGAAAACAAAACTAGAGGTATTTCGTATTGCTTGGCGGGAAAGTAACATATCCTACAGAAAAGCATTAAAAACTGCTAGATCCGATTACTTTTCTTCTCTTTTAGAAGAAAACAAACATAACCCCAGGTATTTATTCAATACAGTGGCTAAATTAACGAAAAATAAAGCCTCAACAAGTGTTGACATTTCCCAACACCACAGCAGTAATGGGTTTATGAACTACTTTACTTCTAAAATCGATACTATTAGAGATAAAATTGCAACCATTCAGCCGTCAGCTACAGTATCACATCAGACAGTGCACTATAGACCCCCTGAGGAACAGTTCCACTTATTCTCTACCATAGGAGAGGAAGAATTGTATAAACTTGTTAAATCATCTAAACCAACAACATGTATGTTAGACCCTATACCATCTAAGCTCCTGAAAGAGGTGCTTCCAGAAGTCATAGATCCTCTTCTGACTATTATTAATTCCTCATTGTCATTAGGACATGTCCCCAAAACCTTCAAACTGACTGTTATTAAGCCTCTCATCAAAAAACCACAACTTGACCCCAAAGAACTAGTTAATTATAGACCAATCTCGAATCTCCCTTTTCTGTCCAAGATACTAGAAAAGGTGGTATCCACACAATTATATTCCTTCTTAGAGAAAAATGGTATATGTGAGGATTTCCAGTCAGGATTTAGACCGTATCATAGTACTGAGACTGCTCTTCTTAGAGTTACAAATGATCTGCTCTTATCATCTGATCGTGGGTGTATCTCTCTATTAGTTTTATTGGATCTTAGTGCTGCGTTTGACACAATTGACCACAACATTCTTTTGCATAGACTTGAATACTTTGTTGGCATCAGTGGAAGTGCATTAGCATGGTTTAAATCGTACTTATATGACCGCCATCAGTTCGTAGCAGTGAATGAAGATGTATCCTATCGATCACAAGTGCAGTATGGAGTACCTCAAGGCTCAGTACTAGGGCCGCTACTCTTCACGCTTTATATGTTACCCTTGGGAGATATCATCAGGAAACATGGTGTTAGCTTTCACTGTTATGCTGATGATACTCAGCTCTATATTTCTTCGCAGCCTGGTGAAACACACCAATTTGAAAAACTAATGGATTGCATAGTCGATATAAAAAACTGGATGACGAGTAATTTCTTACTGCTAAATTCTGAAAAAACAGAGGTGTTAATTATAGGACCTAAAAACTCTGCTTGTAATAACCTGGAACACTGTCTAAGACTTGATGGTTGCTCTGTCAATTCTTCATCATCAGTTAGGAACCTAGGTGTGCTACTTGATCGCAATCTTTCCTTAGAAAGCCACGTTTCTAGCATTTGTAAAACTGCATTTTTCCATCTCAAAAATATATCTAAATTACGGCCTATGCTCTCAATGTCAAATGCAGAAATGTTAATCCATGCATTTATGACCTCAAGGTTAGATTATTGTAATGCTTTATTGGGTGGTTGTTCTGCACGCTTAGTAAACAAACTACAGCTAGTCCAAAATGCAGCAGCAAGAGTTCTTACTACAACCAGGAAGTATGACCATATTAGCCCGGTCCTGTCAACACTGCACTGGCTCCCTATCAAGCATCGCATAGATTTTAAAATATTGCTTATTACTTATAAAGCCCTGAATGGTTTAGCACCTCAGTATTTGAATGAGCTCCTTTTACATTATAATCCTCTACGTCCGCTACGTTCTCAAAACTCAGGCAATTTGATAATACCTAGAATATCAAAATCAACTGCAGGCGGCAGATCCTTTTCCTATTTGGCGCCCAAACTCTGGAATAACCTACCTAACATTGTTCGGGAGGCAGACACACTCTTGCAGTTTAAATCTAGATTAAAGACCCATCTCTTTAACCTGGCATACACATAACATACTAATATGCTTTTATTATCCAAATCCGTTAAAGGATTTTTAGGCTGCATTAATTAGGTAAACTGGAACCGGAAACACTTCCCATAACAACCTATGTACTTGCTACATCATTAGAAGAATGGCATCTACGCTAATATTTGTCTATTTCTCTCTTGTTCCGAGGTCACCGTGGCCACCAGATCCAGTCTGTGTCCAGATCAGAGGGTCACTGCAGTCACCCGGATCCAGTACGTATCCAGACCAGATGGTGGATCAGCACCTAGAAAGGACCTCTACATCCCTGAAAGACAGCGGAGACCAGGATAACTAGAGCCCCAGATACAGATCCCCTGTAAAGACCTTGTCTCAGAGGAGCACCAGGACAAGACCACAGGAAACAGATGATTCTTCTGCACAATCTGACTTTGCTGCAGCCTGGAATTTAACTACTGGTTTCGTCTGGTCAGAGGAGAACTGGCCCCCCAACTGAGCCTGGTTTCTCCCAAGGTTTTTTTCTCCATTCTGTCACCGATGGAGTTTCGGTTCCTTGCCGCTGTCGCCTCTGGCTTGCTTAGTTGGGGACACTTCATCTACAGCGATATCGTTGACTTGATTGCAAATAAATGCACAGACACTATTTAACGGAACAGAGATGACATAACTGAATCCAATGATGAACTGCCTTTAACTCTCATTTTTGCATTATTGACACTGTTTTCCTAATGAATGTTGTTCAGTTGCTTTGACGCAATGTATTTTGTTTAAAGCGCTATATAAATAAAGGTGACATTGACATTGACATTGAAGGGGAAAATAAACATTTATAAACAATAAATATAAATATATAGCCCTAACTTGACAATAATAATAATAATAGACACAGTTAACAGTTTAATAATCCCAGGCTGCTTTTTGTCATGCAAGTTTAAAGGCTCTCATTCCCTTAACTTAGCGTCTCGAGGCCATGACTTCACAGCTCATTGCCACGACAAAAGGATGTCGTTACCTCGACAAAATGATGTAGTAATCATGACATATCATCAAGTTCAAACAAGTTAATATGACATTTACACAAGTTAATGGTCATCATAGTTTTGTTATATGAATTTGGTTTAAATTCAGCGACCTGCTCGATCCACCCAGAGCTGACATTGGCAGCTATTTTATAGAGAATCCTTTCATTTCTTATGAGAGTGACATCACAGCTGAATTCAGCACACACAGCAACAGAGCAGTCCTGACACACAGATCCAGAGAGTTGAATTAGTGTGTTGATTTAAATTATCATGCAAGTGACATAATATATATGTTCAAAATGTCAAACAATTTACCTGATTTAAAACAGAAGCTATGAAAATGCAACAGTAACTAAAATTCTTCTGATTTGTCATTTTAATCATTTGGAACACTTTAAATTATTAAGTAAAAGAGGAAATCAAATTTGGAAAATAAAACAAAACAAAACTCAAAAAAGTGTCCTTACCACCATACGTTGACTTTTAATAATGTCCATAAAATTGGTGATAACAGGCTTCTGAATGTTCTCCATCATACAGCCAGAAATCTTTTAAATAAAAAAATAAATAGATAAATTAGAAATGAAAGGATGCTACAATTTACAACATAGGTTTACCATACTGTGTGAAGAATGGGATGCTTTTGTATTGCTAGGTTAATGGCTTGTAATATAATAAATAAATTCACACACTTGCAGACTTGAATTATTCCAAATGTCAGCATCACCAACTTTAACTGGTACTTTGATAAAAACCTTGAAATGTAATTCTCTAAGGTCATTTTCGATCTGAAAAAAAGAAAAATAAGGAAGGATTATTTAAAGTACAGACATTTTGCATGGGGTGATTTACTCTGTTGTAAATCTTAAAAAAATAAAATACTCAGGGCTATTATCATTATTGAAAACTAAAACTAGAAATAAAACCATAAAGTCATTACTTGAAATAAACATTAACAGAAATAAAATATAAACTTTGTAGCCTATTTTATTTCAGCTAGTTGTCAAGGCAGCATTTTTTTTAAGTATCAAAATAGCAAATATGTTAGAAAACCTATTTATACACGTTTTAAACAATAAATAAACAAATATGTAATAAATTATAGAAAAAACTTTTAAATTAAAATAAAACCCTGAAATAAAAAAGTGAATTCAAAATATTAACAAAGCCTTTAATATAATATCAATGACAAATAAATTAACAGTTTGAAAAAAAAGTAAAAGTTAATGGATATGTCCAAGAAATTAGAATTTATTAACGTTAGAACATAATTATTGTCAAGATCACTACCTTGAGTGCCCTTGATAGCCACCAGAGGGCCCTCCATTTCTTACCTCTGTCACTGTCTTGGACTTATTTTCCCATAATCCTTTGCCTGGACTTATCATCACTGATTGTATTCACCTTTGTCTTTTTAGGAGCTTTCCCACCAGAGGAACCTTTTCAGATCCCTTGTCCAAATACCCACTATTGCTTTGTTGCACTTGATCACTTGACTATATATATGACGATACATTATAACATTATAATCCTCCACATCCGCTGCATTCTCAATACTCAGGCAATTTGATAATACCTAGAATATCAAAATCAACTGCGGGTGGCAGATCCTTTTCCTATTTGACGCCTAAACTCTGGAATAACCTACCTAACATTGTTCGGGAGGCAGACATACCTCCATTACAAATGATCTACTCTTATCATCTGATCGTGGGTGTATTTCTCTATTAGTTTTATTGGATTGATTGACCACAACATTCTTTTGCATAGACTTGAACACTTTGTTGACATTAATGGAAGTGCATTAGCATGGTTTAAATCATACTTATATGACCGCCATCAGTTCGTAGCAGTGAATGAAGATGTATCATATCGATCACAAGTGCAGTATGGAGTACCTCGAGGCTCAGTACTAGAGCCGCTACTCTTCACACTTTATATGTTACCCTTGGGAGATATCATCAGGAAACATGGTGTTAGCTTTCACTGTTATGCTGATGATACTCAGCTCTATATTTCTTCAGGGCCCGGTGAAACACACCAATTTGAAAAACTAATGGAATGCATAGTCGATATAAAAAACTGGATGACGAGTAATTTCTTACTGCTTAATTTTGAAAAAACAGAGGTGTTAATTATAGGACCTAAAAACTCTGCTTGTAATAACCTAGAACACTGTCTTGGACTTGATGGTCAATCTGTCAATTCTTCGTCATCAGTTAGGAACCTAGGTGTGCTATTTGATCGCAATCTTTCCTTAGAAAGCCATGTTTCTAGCATTTGTAAAACTGCATTTATCCATCTCAAAAATATATAAATTACGGCCTATGCTCTCAATGTCAAATGCAGAAATGTTAATCCATGCATTTATGACCTCAAGGTTAGATTATTGTAATGCTTTATTGGGTGGTTGTTCTGCACGCTTAGTAAACAAACTACAGCTAGTCCAAAATGCAGCAGCAAGAGTTCTTACTAGAACCAGGAAGTATGACCATATTAGCCCGGTCCTGTCAACACTGCACTGGCTCCCTATCAAACATCATATAGATTTTAAAATATTGCTTATTACTTATAAAGCCCTGAATGGTTTAGCACCTCAGTATTTGAATGAGCTCCTTTTACATTATAATCCTCTACGTCCGCTACGTTCTCAAAACTCAGGCAATTTGATAATACCTAGAATATCAAAATCGACTGCGGGCGGCAGATCCTTTTCCTATTTGGTGCCTAAACTCTGGAATAACCTACCTAACATTGTTCGGGAGGCAGACACACACTTGCAGTTTAAATCTAGATTAAAGACCCATCTCTTTAACCTGGCTTACACATAACATACTAATATGCTTTTAATATCCAAATCCGTTAAAGGATTTTTAGGCTGCATTAATTAGGTAAACCGGAACCGGTAACACTTCACATAACACCCTATGTACTTGCTACATGATTAGAAGAATGGCATCTACGCTAATATTTGTCTGTTTCTCTCTTATTCCGAGGTCACTGTAGCCACCAGATCCAGTCTGTATCCAGATCAGAGGGTCACTGCAGTCACCCGGATCCAGTACGTATCCAGACCAGATGGTGGATCAGCACATAGAAAGTACCTCTACTGCCCTGAAAGACAGCGGAGACCAGGACAACTAGAGCCCCAGATACAGATCCCCTGTAAAGACCTTGTCTCAGAGGACCCTCAGGACAAGACCACTGGAAATGTGGAAGATTTTTACTGATGAGAAACATATGGTCAGACATTTAGACATGGCCTTTCTTTGTACCAAATCATGCAGGGGGCCTCTTCTCTCTAGGGAGGTATTAAAATTGTAATCATAAGTTTCACTATGTGGAACCGCCCCATATAGTGTGTATATAAGGAGATACCAATTAGCATTCGAGAGATCTCCTTGCAAGGAACTCTCGAATTTATTCTCTTTGAAATAAAGTCTTTTCTTCTGAGAGAAAAACCCCAGACTGAGTGTGCCTCTTCAGAGAACCAGGCAGACGACACTACAGAAACAGATGATTCTTCTGCATAATCTGACTTTGCTGCAGCCTGGAATTGAACTACTGGTTTCGTCTGGTCAGAGGAGAACTGCGCCCCCAACTGAGCCTGGTTTCTCCCAAGGTTTTTTTCTCCATTTTGTCACCGATGGAGTTTCGGTTCCTTGCCGCTGTCGCCAGTGGCTTGCTTAGTTGGGGTCACTTCATCTACAGCGATATCGTTGACTTGATTGCAAATAAATGCACAGACACTATTTAAACTGAATAGAGATGACATCACTGAATTCAATGATGAACTGCCTTTAACTATCATTTTGCATTATTGACACACTGTTTTCCTAATGAATGTTGTTCAGTTGCTTTGACGCAATGTATTTTGTTTAAAGCGCTATATAAATAAAGGTGACTTGACTGACTTGACTTGACTTGACCCTTGAAGTTTAAATCTAGATAAAAGACCCATCTTTTTAACCTGGCTTACACATAATATACTAATATGCTTCTTATGTCCAAATATGTTAAAGGATTTTTATGCTGCATTAATTAGGTAAACCAGAACCGGGAACACTTCACATAACACCCGATGTACTTGCTACATCTTTAGAAGAATGGCATCTATGCTAATATTTGTCTGTTTCTCTCTTATTCCAAGGTCACCATAGCCACCAGATCCAGTCTGTATCCAGATCATAGGGTCACTGCAGTCACCCAGATCCAGTACGAATCCAGACTAGATGGTGGATTGGCACCTAGAAAGGACCTCTACAGCCCTGAAAGACAGCGGAGACCAGGACAACTACAGCCTCAGATACAGATCCCCTGTAAAGACCTTGTATCAGATGACCACCAGGACAAGACCACAGGAAACGTCTTGGTTACGTATGTAACCCTCGTTCCCTGAAGGAGGGAACGGAGACGTTACGAATGGAATCTCGCCCGAGAGCCCAATCACCTTCGAGTGGTACAAAACGAGCCAATGGTACACAAAGTACCGTGGTCTGCGGAATCTGCATCGCGAGCTCCGCCCCGCAGAGCGGGTATATAAGGAGCAACGCGAGCAACTTGCATTCAAGTTTTCACTGAGGAGCCGAGCCAGTGACCCGGCCGTTCAGCGGAACAGCGATGTGGCAAGGTGACGTAACGTCTCCGTTCCCTCCTTCAGGGAACGAGGGTTACATACGTAACCAAGACGTTCCCTTTCAGTCGGTCACGTTCGACGTTACGAATGGGGTCCCTTACAAAACGCCACATGGCTGTCTTCCAGCGACCCGTGTGAGTGATAGCACCCTGTCGTGAGGCCAGCACGAGTGAGGGCCTATAGCTCATACAGACTACACTGGGTAGCATATTCCAGCTGGGCATATGCTAGCAGGCTGCCTGCCCATGGGAGGACTTACAGAAGGCAGGTATCTACCAAGGTGGTGATACATAAGAACTCTGAGGTACCCAGCCCGCAGGGTGGAAGTTAAAACGACAGAGCTGGCAAGGGGCTTGCCAAGGGAAAGACACATGCTGCGGAGAGACTTACTGTGGACATACACACGTGGGGTTACCCAGAAGGGGAATCACAACACATGGAGGCACCTAGTCCCACACATGGCTGACCAAAGGGCATGTACACAAGTGTTGGACATCAACAATGCTGGAGAAACCCAGGGTTCTGACTGAGGAACTCACCTGAGGGAAATAGCGCACGCATCCAGTGGAGTGGAATGGCGCAGCAAGCGGATTGACACCGAGCAGGTCCTTACTGGCCCGAAGGGGCGAGTACCCGGGAGGACACGGGCTCTACATGGAGATTATAAAACCTAGCGAATGTGTTAGGCGTCGCCCAGCCCGCAGCCTTACAGATGTCTGCTAGCGAGGCGCCATGCGCCAGCGCCCAGGAGGAAGCTACGCTCCTAGTTGAGTGAGCTCTCACCCCTAGGGGGCATGGCAGGTCTTGAGCCTGATAACCCAGGACAAAGCATCCACTATCCAGTGGGATAACCTCTGCTTGGAGACAGCCTTTCCCTTCTGCTGGCCTCCGTAACAGACAAAGAGCTGGTCTGAGGTCCTAAGGCACCGAGTTCTGTCCACGTAGGTGCGGAGCGCACGTACTGGACAGAGCAGCGCCAGGGCTGGGTCTGGCTCCTCCAGGGGCAGCGCTTGCAAGTTCACCACCTGATCCCTAAAAGGAGTGGTGGGAACTTTGGGCACGTACCCAGGCCGGGGTCTCAAGATAACGTGAGAGTTAGCCGGCCCGAATTCCAGGCACGCTTCGTCAACTGAAAATGCCTGCAGGTCCCCGACCCTCTTCACCGAAGCCAAAGCCGTCAGGAGCGCAGTTTTCAAAGATAGAAATTTTAGCTCTACTGAGAGCAAGGGTTCGAAGGGAGCTCTCTGCAGTGCTGATAGAACCACTGCGAGGTCCCAAGAGGGGACTTGCTGAGGGCGAGGCGGATTGAGCCTCCTTGCTCCTCTCAGGAACCTGATGATCAGATCGTGCCTCCCAAGAGACTTACCTTCAACAGGGTCATGGTGAGCCGAAATGGCGGCCACATAGACCTTGAGGGTGGAAGGAGACAGCCTTCGTTCCAATCCCTCCTGAAGAAAGGAAAGCACTGACCCAATCTGACATTTCCAGGGGTCCTCACGCCGTGAAGAACACCAAGTGACGAAGAGGTTCCACTTCAAAGCATAGGCATGTCTGGTGGACATGGCTCTAGCTGAAGTGATGGTAGCTACCACCTGAGGTGGCAAGGTACCTAAACCTTCCGTGACCCGTCCAGAACCCACACATGTAGGTTCCACAGATCGGGACGTGGGTGCCAGAGGGTGCCCCATCTCTGAGAAAGAAGGTCCTTCCTCAGAGGAATTGGCCAGGGAGGGGCTGTCGCGAGGAGTACAAGTTCGGGGAACCAGGTCTGGCCGGGCCAAAAAGGCGCAAAAATGAGGACCTGCTCCTCGTCCTCCCTGATCTTGCACAATGTCTGTGCAAGAAGGCTCACTTGGGGAAACGCATACTTGCGCAGGCCCATCGGCCAGCTGTGTGCCAGGGCGTCCGTGCCGAGGGTGCCCTCGGTCAGGCAGTAAAACAACTGGCAGTGGGAATTTTCTGGAGAGGCAAACAGGTCTCCCTGAGCATCTACGAAGTGTTCCCAAATCAGCTGAACCGACTGGGGGTGGAGTCTCCATTCCCCGGGGCGAGACTGCTGCCGTGAGAGCTCGTCGGCTGCACGATTGGGCCTGCCCGGAATGTGAATGGCACAAAGCGACCTCAGATGCTTGTGACTCCACAGGAGGAGATGGCGAGCGAGTTGCGACATGCGGCGGGAGCGTAGACCACCCTGACAGTTGATGTACGCTACGGTCGCAGTGTTGTCCGTACGGACCAGAACGTGCATTTCCTTCAGCAGGGCCCTGAAGTGGTGCAGAGCAAGACATACTGGTAGCAACTCGAGGCAATTGACATGCCACTGAAGTCGGGGTCCTGTCCAGGAGCCTGACGCAGCATGCCCGTTGCACATGGCACCCCAGCCCGTGGCAGAGGCATCTGTTGATACAACAACATGTCTGGACACTGGTTCTAGGGGTACGCCGGCCCGTAGAAACGAGGGGTCCAACCACGGGGTGAAGTTTCGGCGGCAGGCCGGAGTGATGGTCACTCAGAGCGTGCCCTGTTGCCATGCCCATCTCGGGACTTGGTCGTGAAGCCAGTGCTGAAGCGGTCTCATATGGAGTAACCCAAGCGGTATGACCGCCGCTGCCGATGCCATATGCCCCAGGAGCCTCTGAAACAATTTCAGTGGAACCGCTCTCTTGCCCTCGAATTGTCTCAGGCAATTCAGCAGTGACTGCGCGCGCTCGTTCGTAAGCCGCGCGAACATGGCGACCGAGTCTATTTCCATACCGAGAAAAGAGATCCTCTGCACAGGGGAGAGCTTGCTCTTTTCCCAGTTGACCTGAAGACCCAGTCGGGCGAGGTGTCTGAGCACCAGATCCCTGTGCTCGCACAACTGCTCTCGAGAGTGAGCTAGGATCAGCCAGTCGTCGAGGTAGTTGAGGATACGGACACCTTGTTCCCTGAGAGGAGCCAGGGCTCCCTCCACGACCTTCGTAAAGACGCGGGGAGACAGGGCCAGCCCGAATGGGAGAACCTTGTACTGATATGCCTGCCCCTCGAAAGCAAACTGAAGAAAAGGTCTGTGTCGAGGAAGAATGGAGACATGAAAGTACGCGTCCTTCAGGTCGATCGCTGCAAACCAATCCATCGGACGAATGCATTCGAAAATGCGCTTGGGCGTTAGCATCTTGAACGGGAGTCTGTGCAGAGCTCGGTTCAAGGCACGCAAGTCCAGGATTGGCCGTAACCCACCTGTCTTCTTGGGTACTATGAAGTAAGGTCTGTAAAAGCCGGACTTCATGACGGCTGGAGGGACCGGTTCTATCGCGCCCTTTGCCAGCAGGGTCGCGACCTCCGCGCGCATGACAGGGGCATCTTTGCCCACCATCGTTGTGTGGACACCCCGAAACCTGGGGGGACGCCGGGCAAACTGAATCACGTAGCCGAGCCTGAGCGTCCGGATGAGCCAGCGGGAAGGCCTGGGGAGCTCTAGCCAGGCTCCCAGGAACCGAACCAGCGGGGTCAAGGGGACTACAGGCGTACCCACAGTGGGGCAGCATGGTGGAGCAGACAGCCCCGGCATGGGAGGCATAGCGTCCCTTAGCGGGGGCGGAGTGCGGGCACTCATCTGACTCCAAGTAGCAAAGAGGGCATGAGAAGGCGGAGCGTTCTCGGGCTGGCTTTGCCTGGAAACTGGCAAGGGGAGAGGGGAACGAGAGCGGCAAGGAAGCACGTCGCCAACTGTCGTTCGTGGCCTCTTGGGACCCAGAGGTAGAGGAAACACTCTTTTAGTGAAGGTTTGGGTACCACCGGCCGCAGGGCCAGTGGCGGAACAAAAAGAAAACGGGAATAAAGGATTCTCCCCCGGCCCTCCTCCGGGGGAAGGATTGGTCCTGCTACCATCTCCTGACGAGCTGACGTCTCCAACTCCGGGTCGCCCGTCTCAGGAACGCCGCTTGGCCTGGCGTTTGGCAGGCTTAGGGGCAGAGACGGGTTTCGCCGCCCTTCTGCGGCCATCTCCTCGCTGCGGCCGGGGTGAAGGCTGCTGCTGTGGCCGAGCAGGAGTGGAGGAGGCCGCAGGGGGGCGCCGTCGGCGACGAGCAGGCTGAGGCGGCTGCGCCGGTGGCAGGGTGGAGGCAGCAGAGGGCCGCCGGGGCAGGATGTGCTTGATGTCCTCGGACTGCTTCTGGGCGGCAGAGAACTGCTGGGCAAAGCTCTCTACCGCGTCGTCGAAGAGGCCATCCTGGGAGACCGGGGAGTTGAGGAGCTGAGCCCGGTCAGGCTCCCTCATGTCTGCCAGGTTCAGCCATAGGTGGCGCTCCTGGACCACCAAAGTGGACATCACCTGACCCAAGGAGCACGCAGTGACCTTCGTCGCCCGTGCAGCTGCCGGAGCAGCTGCCGGAGCAGCTTGGCCTAATAGACCTGAAGTGAGGCCATGGCATGCAGGGCTGAAGCGGCCTGGCCCGCAGCTCTGTAAGCCTTGGCCACAAGCGTGGATGAGAACTTACAGGCCTTGGAGGGCAGCTTGGGACCACCACGCCAAGCGGAGGCGCTCTGTGGACACAGTTGCATCGCAACAGAACGCTCCACCGGGGGAATCCCAGCATACCCCTTGGCCGCCCCGCCATCGAGGGCAGTGAAGGCGGAGAAAGTACCAGAACGGTTTCGGGCAGTTAAAGGGTGTGGCCCGAGGAGGTTCGCTCGTCGGGGAAGCCCACACAGTAACCCTCAGATCACCCTGGCCACCAGCCGAAGTAGCCCTCTTACGAGAAGAAGAGCTAGAATGGGGTGTGGCAGAGGGGACTCTATACCTTTTAAGGTAATCAAGTCTGGATCTCAATGCCGAGATGGTCATGTCCCCGCAATGAGAACATGAGCCATCCACGAACGCAGTCTCAGCGTGCTGGAAGCCCAAACACGTGACACAGCGATCGTGACCGTCACGAGGAGCAATATATCGACCGCACCCAGAAACACACGGGCGAAATGACATCTTTAAAAAGACGCAAATCGGCCCGTATCTCTTTTGTGAGAGAAATTGCTATTTTAGCGGTGTTGAAGAGCTCAGGGGAACGCGGGAGCTGTCGCAGGAAACCCAGACGAACCGCTGAATCGCGCTGTCACACCAACACCAGTGACTCTTGCAGCACTCCGGTGAAAGCAGCAACCGATGTGCTCGGCTCCGAAGCGAAAGCTTGAATGCGAGTTGCTCGCGTTGCTCCTTATATACCCGCTCTGCGGGGCGGAGCTCGCGATGCAGATTCCGCAGACCAAGGTACTTTGTGTACCATTGGCTCGTTTTGTACCACTCGAAGGTGATTGGGCTCTCGGGCGAGATCCCATTCGTAACGTCGAACGTGACTGACTGAAAGGGAACAGATGATTCTTCTGCACAATCTGACTTTGCTGCAGCCTGGAATTGAACTGCTGGTTTTGTCTGGTCAGAGGAGAACTGGCCCCCCAACTGAGCCTGCTTTCTCCCAAGGTTTTTTTCTTCATGGTCTTCTTTTGGTTTCTTGTCACTGTCGCCTCTGGCTTGCTTAGTTGGGGTCACTTAATTTACAGCGATTTCGTTACCTTGATTGCAAATGAATGCACGGTCACTATTTAAACTGAACAGAGATGACATCACTGAATTCAATGATGAACTGCCTTTAACTGTCATTTTGCATTATTGACACTGTTTTTCTAATGAATGTAGTTCAGTTGAATAAAGGTGACTTGACGTATTTCCTGTATTTGGCTCAAGTGTTCATGTGAGGATGAAGACTGGAAGTGTGCGTCAAACTTTTCATTACCTGATGGGACACACTTTAATTTCTGGTGCTTCTAATTAAGTGATAAAAAGCAGTTGCAAATTATGTACAAAATAAATATAGGCTATTCACCTTTGCACCAATAAAATGTAGTACTTTGTTTTACTACCAAATTATATGTAATATCTAATTATTATTAATATTCATTATAATATTCAAATTTTATCTGGGGGATGTTAAGTTACAGAATTTGAACTGATACCTTTATTATCTGCTGGACTGGTTTCATGAGGTCCTTTTTCCCTGCAGTAAAATTAATGTGGATGGTGGAATTTTCATGCCTTTCATTTGAAGAAGAAGAAAAAGAAGAAGCAGAAGAAAGACAATAACAATATTACAGTACAGGATAAAGAAAAAAATAGCATTGATTACCATTGTTTAAACAGAAACATTACGCAGAGCACTAACCTTATCAAGGCAATATAGATGGCATATTTAACACCAATTGTCTTCTCTTTAAAAAACTCACTGCTTTTTGCATGTTTGTCATTCCCACTGTGAGAGATAGAGTTTTTGTTTATCAGCAGCATTTATCAATTAAACTATTATTTTAAAATTGATGTCATACCTTGTGACCTCAGCCTTTAACGTCAAATTTTGGCCCAGTGTACTTTCTTTACTAATACTGTATGTAATCTCAAACACAACCTACAATTTGGACAAAAATTGCATAATAAGAAAATCAAAACTGACCAATTGAAAGATAAGTCATATATAAGTCATACAGCAACATAAAGTGAAATTAAAGTTGCTTTACATAAGACAACAGCAGAAAACAGCTTTGAGTTTAAAATGAGTAAATAAATGTGTTTGTGCATGTAAGTAGGGCTGCATGATTAATCACATTTTAATTATGATCACGGTTTCTCTTGATTAATTGACCATAATTATTGCAATACTGGCCTGGTTATTTATCCTGAAAATGTTTCTTTATATATATATATATATATATATATATATATATATATATATATATATATATATATATATATATATATATATATATATATTTATATGGGGGGCCATACAAGCCATAATTCATTCTGGCACTATCACACACATATATTCTCCATTCACATATTCACATACATACATTTCTACTCTCTCTCACACACATACATTCTCCATTCACAAACATACATTTCTACTCTCTCTCACACACTTACATTCTCCTTTCACATACATACATTTCTACTCTCACACACATACACTCTCCTTACACATACATATATTTCTACTCTCTCTCACACACTTACATTCTCCTTTCACATACATAAATTTCTACTCTCACACACATACACTCTCTTTACACATACATACATTTCTACTCTCTCTTACACACTTACATTCTCCTTTCACATACTGTACATATATTCTTGCTTTACACACATACATTCTCCTTACACATACATACTTTTTTTTTTTGCTTTCACACACATGCATTCTCCTTTTACATATACATATATATATATATATATATATATATATATATATATATATATATATATATATATATATATGTGGCATGCAGAGGAATGACTAAAGATCCAGTGTAATGCCTACGCCACCTGGGAATTCTCAACCCAGGAAAACCAACCCGAAATAGGCTGCGCAGATGTATTCCCCTAATAGGACAAGAGACGTGGATGAATAAATAATTGTTTTTATTAAAGGACACAATTATAATAAAGTTCAAGACAGAGACAATACAATGAAAATAACACTACAGCGCTAAATAACACACACACACACCTCACAACATCAATACAAAATAAATACACTTTGAAAGGGTAACACTCAAAAATAAGACAACAGGACTGAGTGTGGCCAGTAGAGGGGAGGGACTCAATGAGCACCACAACACTCAGTAAGTAACACAGGAAAACCACAACCATAAAATTAGCATCACCTTTACACACTGGTGCCCATACACACAGAAAATCCACAAGTCAAGCCCCACCCCTTTACTTTTGGACACTCAACCCCTAATGAAATCAAACAATCACATACATAGAATTAAATACACGGTTCACTGTAAAAACGAGAGTACAAAAATTAACAATAAACATTTGAAAGAAACTAATACAATTACCAACCAACACACACAACACTCCCCTTGTAAACATACACGCACACACACACACACACACATGGGTAGGCTACACACACGCGTGCGCGCACGCACACACACGCGCGCACCAACTGTAGAGCAGTGATATTCTCGATCTCCTACATGCCATACGAGGGACCAAACACACAAATTTCCGGAAGCTCCGTGACGTGATTCATTACAAAGCAGGTATATATGCTCCGCATTTAGCTGTGATATGCTCAATAATTTTACATGAAGCAACCAATAGTAGCCCGAAACCAAACATCTATACTGTCACATATATATATATATATATATATATATATATATATATTTCTACCTTTTTTGGTGTCCATTACTTCCTGTTTAAGCAGGAAGTCACTCTCAGACCAGGCCCGGCTCCACGGGGGGGCCAGGGTGGGCCTGGCCCACCCAATCAGAGGCTTGGCCCACCCTGGCCCCACACCACATAACAGCCAAACACAAAATTAGTGCGATATTCAATTCAGCTCCAGATAATACGTTATTTTCTAATTTCCCAAACCCCTCTTTTTTTCCCTATGCGACAGACAGACTTAGCTCATTCACTTCGCAACCTTTGAGGTAAATGCACGTGCTGAATTGTAAAGCAATAAACGACAGTAAAAGCAAATTAATTTTTTTATAACTATTAGTTAACTCAATTACCACACTAGATAGATCCAAGATGGCGCCGCACATGGCTGCTTCAGTGCTTGGCTCTCCAGTGTTTGTACTGTTTTTGTTGGTTTTTCCTGTTTTTTGTTTAACAAACACGATCAGTTTCACCAGGGATGAACTGCTGAACATTCGGCAGAACACACCACATGATATTTTTCCGGATTTCTATTATACAGACGTTTTACTGAACATTGTTATCGGAGGAGCAGCGGCGCTGATCAAGCGCTTCAAGACGCGCAGACGGGGAAAGCGAGCGGGAGCGCTCGTCAGACTCAGGAAGCGTGGATTTCGAACGCCGTTGCCTAGCATCCATCTCGCAAATCTCCGCTCTCTACCCAACAAAACGGACGAACTCCTTCTGCTCTCTCGGACAAATAAGGATTTCTCTCACTCTGCTGCTCTGTGTTTCACGGAAACCTGGCTGAATGACGCCATACCGGACAGCGCACTCCATCTGCCGGGCTTTCAGCTGTTCAGAGCGGACCGCGAAGCAGAATCAACGGGGAAATCGCGCGGCGGCGGGACATGCTTTTACATCAATGAACGGTGGTGTACAGATGTAACTGTATTAAAGAAGATGTGCTGTCCTGATCTAGAAACGCAGTTTATCAACTGCAAGCCGTTCTATTCGCCGCGGGAGTTTCACTCGTTCATTCTGGTTAGTGTTTACATCCCTCCTCAAGCGCAAGTAAGTCTGGCTTTACAGAAACTCGCTGATCAGATCACAGACACAGAACAACAACACCCGGACTCTGTTTTAATCATTCTTGGGGACTTTAATAAAGCCAATCTCTCCCGTGAACTGCCAAAATACAGACAGCATGTTACCTGTCCCACCAGAGACAGTAATATACTGGATCATTGTTACACCACAATAAAGGATGCATATCACTCTGTTCCACGAGCAGCTTTGGGACGTTCTGATCACTGTCTGGTTCATCTTATACCGACCTACAAGCAGAAACTTAAATCTGCTAAACCTGTAGTAAAGACTGTGAAGAGATGGACCAGCGAAACAGAGCAGGATTTACAATCTTGTTTTGACATCACAGACTGGAGCGTTTTTGAAGCTGCTACCACCGATCTGGACGAACTCACAGAGACCGTAACATCCTATATTAGTTTCTGTGAGGATATATGCATTCCTACCAGGACTTATTTAACATTCAACAATGATAAGCCATGGTTTACAGTAAAACTCAGACACCTTCGTCAGGCCAAAGAGGATGCCTACAGAAATGGGGACAGGGTCTTGTACAATCAGGCCAGGAACACACTGAACAAAGAGATTAGAGCGGCTAAAAAGACCTACGCTAAAAAGTTGGAAGACCAGTTTACTTCCAACGACTCTACTTCAGTTTGGAGAGGACTGAGAGCCATCACAAACTACAAGACACCATCCCCTTGCACTGAGGCTAATCAACGACTTGCTAACGACCTGAATGAGTTTTATAGTAGATTTGAAACCCCCAACACCCACTCTGACCATCTCCCTACAAAACCATTAACACCTCCTGCAATCCCCCTCTCCATACCTCCTGCTCTTCAAATCTGTGAAGATGATGTGCGCCAGGTCTTCAAGAAAAACAAAAGAAGAAAAGCACCAGGCCCAGATGGCGTTACACCAGCCTGTCTGAAAACCTGTGCTGACCAGCTGGCCCCCATCTTTTCACAGATCTTCAACAGATCTCTGGAGTTGTGTGAAGTGCCTTCCTGCTTCAAACGCTCAACCATAATCCCCATTCCAAAGAAACCCAAGATAACAGGACTTAACGACTACAGACCTGTGGCTCTAACGTCTGTCGTCATGAAGTCGTTTGAAAAACTGGTTCTGGCTTATCTGAAGGACATCACTGGACCCTTACTAGACCCCCTGCAGTTTGCGTACCGAGCAAACAGGTCCGTGGATGATGCAATCAACATGGCATTGCACTTCATCCTGCAACATCTGGACAAAACAGGGACTTATGTGAGGATCCTGTTTGTGGACTTTAGTTCGGCTTTCAACACCATCATCCCAACAACCCTCCAGACCAAACTGACCCAGCTCTCTGTTCCTAGCTCTATCTGTCAGTGGATCACCAGCTTTCTGACAGATAGGCAACAGTTAGTGAGACTTGGGAAATTCATGTCAAACAGCTGCTCCACCAACAATGGTGCCCCTCAGGGATGTGTTCTCTCCCCTCTGCTCTTCTCCCTGTACACCAACGACTGCACCTCTAAAGACCCCTCTGTCAAGCTCCTGAAGTTTGCAGACGACACTACAGTCATCGGCCTCATCCAGGACGGTGACGAGTCTGCTTACAGACAGGAGGTTGAGCAGCTGGCTGTCTGGTGCAGTCTTAACAACCTGGAGCTGAACACGCTCAAAACAGTGGAGATGACTGTGGACTTTAGGAGAAACCCCCCTGCACTTTCCCCACTCACCATCATGAACAGCACTGTGACTGCAGTGGAGTCATTCAGATTCCTGGGAACCACCATCTCTCAGGACCTGAAGTGGGACAATCACATTGGCTCCATTGTGAAAAAAGCCCAACAAAGGTTGTACTTCCTTCGCCAGCTGAGGAAGTTTAACCTGCCACAGGAGCTGCTGAAACAGTTCTACTCAGCCGTCATTGAGTCAGTCCTGTGTACTTCAATTACTGTCTGGTTTGGTTCAGCTACAAAATCAGATATCAGAAGACTACAGAGAACTGTTCGGACTGCTGAAAGGATTATTGGTGCTCCCCTGCCCACCCTCCAAGAACTGTACACATCCAGAGTGAGGAAAAGGACTCAGAAAATCACTCTGGATCCCTCACATCCAAGTCACCCCATCTTTGAACTTTTGCCATCTGGCCGGCGCCTCAGAGCCGCAAATACAAGAACAGCAAGGCACAAGAATAGTTTCTTCCCCCAGGCAATCTACCTCATGAACAGTTAAATGTTTCCCACTTAAACTTATGCAAAAATGTGCAATATCCTTATATTTATTTGTTACCCCTCCATCCTAGAACATTCCTGCATCTCACTCAATCCTATTCCATTATCATTTATAGCACAATTGTTTATAGACTTATTTATTTGCCAATTTGTAAATCTCCTGTAAATTTTTTTTTTTTTTTTTTTTTTTTTTTGTCTGTGTGTTGTTGTCTCTGTTTACTGGAAGCTTATGTCACTAAAACAAATTCCTTGTATGCGCAAGCATACTTGGCAATAAAGCTCTTTCTGATTCTGATTCTGATAGTAGCCTAATAAAATACAGCATGTACAGGTTTCTTGTTCCGAAAGGACAAAAGAAAAAAAATTTAGCTCACCAGGACACAGCTTCCACTTCCTCATCCATTTGCGGCAATGAGGTCGGAGAAATGGATGAGTTGAGTTCATCAGCAGCTTCCAATGGTGTCAAAAGCACAAATACACCCACTAAAAAATGCAGCAATTCTGTCCCAAATGATTTAAACAGGGCGAATCCTTTCCAGCCGGTTCTGAAATCATACCCCCAAACTCTTTTTGGAGGGAGAGAGAGATGTTTTTTGGCCGCTTGGTATCAGTCACTGCCGTGGCTTGAATATCGCGATGCATGCTTTTGTTTTCCCTGTCAAGTGTTCGGTGTTGCTTTCTCTGAAAATGACACGTTCGTTTTGACAGGTTTTCGAAACTGGAAAGCAGCATTAGAACGTGACCATGGTCTTTAAAAACATGCGTGCAGCCAGGCTCATTTACAATCCTCAACCTCATGGACAGAGTTTTGCCGTCGTGTCAGGGGAGACCGTAGCATGTTTGCTCGGCCCCCAACAGATAGAAAAGAATCGATATTACATAAAAAGCATGGCAGGTGTTGTGAAGTTTTTAGCAGTCAATGAGCTTCCACTACTCGGGGATTGTGAAACATGTGACAGTGAGGAAGATTGCATAGCTGCGGGGCTTTTTGCCAAGTTGTTTAAATACACGTTGGAAAAAGATAAATACCTGGCTGACATTACATCAGGTATCCCACAAAATGCAAAGTACACTTCCAAAACCATCCAGAATGAAGTTATTGAAATTTTGGCATCCATGGTTCTAAAAAAAATAAAACAGAGATATGACACTGCTGATTGAGCTGCATTCTGTTTGAAAAGTGATGGCACAAGGGATCGGTGCAACACTGAAAATTTGTCCATTGTAATTCGTTTTGTTTGCAATGGTGTGCCAGAGGAACATTTGATTGGCTTGTTAGAACTCCAGCAGCTTGATGCAGATTACATAACTACTGAAATATTATGACACTTGTCTGAATCAGGATACAGTGCTGATAATATAATGAGCCAGTGTTATGTTGGAGCATCAGTGATGAGTGGGGTGCGAGATGGTGTTCAGGCTTTATTACAACAAAGGTTGGGCAGCCATATCCCTACATCCACTGCTATAACCACCAGCTTCACCTCACTGTCATACATGTGATTCAAAGTGAACCTTGTGCTAAAATATTCTTTGACTTGTCAGGCTCCCTGCACTCTTTTTTCAGGCATCATTTTGTCTCTCAGAGATACAATTGCCCGTATCTCAAAAGACTGTTGGAAATCCGCTGGACAAGTCATTTTGAAGTCACAAAATGTGTGGTGGATAATGAGGAAGACATTCTTGACATTCTTTTTAAGGTTTCCAGTGATGATAATGTATCAGTTGACCTTGCAAAAGAATCATCCGGGCTTCTCTCTCGGCTGAAAAGACGCCATTTTTTTTTTATTTGGCAAATTTCTGATACATGTTCTCGCCATTTTAAAACCAGCAAATGCCATCCTACAGTCTCAGCATGTTGATCTGTGCAGTGCAGCTGAAGTTGTGCAGGGAATGTCTTGGTGCACTGAAAAATCTCAGAGAAAATGACACTGAATTTTAGCAGTACTGCACTGACATGTCTACTGTTGAGCCCTCACCAAAATGTCTAAGGACTGTGAATCCCTCCTATGGCGACTCTGTCATTTTTTCACCTTTAGGACAAGAAGGGCAGTCAGGTTCTGAATGTGCCACTGCATCTCTAAGATGACAGATGTTGAACATACTAGATACAGCTGTATCAGAGATAGAAAACAGGTTTTCCACAAAGAATTTACAGCTGATGCAAGCCCTCTCAGGTTTAATGCCAAAATCCAACAAATTTCTTGACATCCAGTTGCTTGAACCTCTCTGTAGTCTTGCAGGAGTTGCAAAAACTGAACTCCAGAATGAAATTATTGTTGCCAGACCAATGCTGTCTAAAAAACTTCCATCTGATGCTGAATGTTCTGCTATTTGCAAACTCTTGCAGGAATACAAAGATGCATTTGCAGGTCTTCATAAATTGTATGTATCTGCTATGGTCATGGGTGTCTCTACTGCTTCATGTGAGAGCTCATTCTCTACTCTGGCATGAATTTTGACACCATTCCGCCGAACAATGCTTCATGAGAAGAAAAATAACCTTGTGCTTTTAGCTCATGAAAAAGCAATAACACATGAACTGGACATGGATGAGTTTGTAACAGAATTCTCTAAAATGAGTGGAAAGCTAATGCTGTAAATATTATAGTGACAGAAGTAGATATTTTTTATGACCTGCCCTGTTTTCCTCAAATTGAAAGTCACTAAACTGATACAAGATCTATTGTGTGGTAAAAAAAAAAAAAAAGATTGTAAATAAAATATATATATATAAAAAAATGAATGTACAAAATAACAATGGCCAAAATTTTAATGTAATTGTAATTTTGTACTATATTAACAGCCGTGAGAATAATTCTTAAGAAAAACAGCATTTCAGATAAATTAACATTTTTAGTTTGTAACAAGATTGTTTTAGTTGATGTAATTAGTTATTTTAAAAGAACTGCCCCTTTTTATCAAATCTAAAGTTACTTTATTGATACAAGATCTGTTAAGGGGTCAAAAAAATTACAAATGCAAAAAGAGAATGTTAAAATAAACACGTTAACCATTTATATATATATATATACTAATAAGTTACTAATAGTTCCACAATATGTACTAAACTTATTAAATTTAAAAAAAAAAAAAAAAAATTATGCATTTAGCAGACGCTTTTATCCAAAGCGACTTACAGTGCATTCAGGCTATCAATTTTTACATATTATATGTTCCCGGGGAATCGAACCCCCAACCAGCAGTGCTCTACCAATTGAGCTACAGGAACACTATATATATATATATATATATATATATATATATATATATATATATATATATATATATATATATATATATATATATATATATATATATATAGTCAGGTCCATAAATATTGGGACATGGACACAATTCTAATCTTTTTGGCTCTATACACCACCACAATGGATTTGAAATGAAACGACCAAGATGTGCTTTAACTGCAGACTTTGAGGGTATGTACATCCAAATCAGGTGAACAGTGTAGGAATTACAACAGTTTGTATATGTGCCTCCCACTTTTTAAGGGACCAAAAGTAATGGGACAATTGGCTGCTCAGCTGTTCCTTGGCCAGGTGTGTGTTATTCCCTCATTATCCCATTTACAAGGAGCAGATTAAAGGTCCAGAGTTCATTTCAAATGTGATATTTGCATTTGGAATCTGTTGCTGTCACCTCTCAATATGAGATCCAACGAGCTGTCACTATCAGTGAAGCAAGCCATCATTAGGCTGAAGAAACAAAACAAACCCATCAGAGAGATAGCAAAAACATTAGGTGTGGCCAAATCAACTGTTTGGAACATTCTTAAAAAGAAAGAACACACCGGTGAGCTCAGCAACACCAAAAGACCCGGAAGACCACGGAAAACAACTTTGGTGGATGACCGAAGAATTCTTTCCCTGGTGAAAAAAAACCCCTTCACAACAGTTGGTCAGATCAAGAACACTCTCCAGGAGGTAGGTGTATGTGTGTCAAAGTCAACAATCAAGAGAAGACTTCACTAGAGTGAATACAGAGGGTTCACCACAAGATGTAAACCATTGGTGAGCCTCAAAAACAGGAAGGCTAGATTAGAGTTTGCCAAACAACATCTAAAAAAGCCTTCACAGTTCTGGAACAACATCCTATGGATGATGGGAAGAGAAGAGTATGGAGAAGGAAAGGAACTGCTCATGATCCAAAGCATACCACCTCATCAGTGAAGCATGGTGGTGGTAGTGTCATGGCATGGGCATGTATGGCTGCCAATGGAACTGGTTCTCTTGTATTTATTGATGATGTGTCTGCTGACAAAAGCAGCAGGATGAATTCTGAAGTGTTTCGGACAATATTATCTGCTCATATTCAGCCAAATGCTTCAGAACTCATTGGACGGCGCTTCAGAGTGCAGATGGACAATGACCTGAAGCATACTGTGAAAGCAACCAAAGAGTTTTTTAAGGGAAAGAAGTGGAATGTTATGCAATGGCCAAGTCAATCACCTGACCTGAATCCGATTAAGCATGCATTTCACTTGTTGAAAACAAAACTGAAGGGAAAATGCCCCAAGAACAAGCAGGAACTGAAGACCGTTGCAGTAGAGGCCTGGCAGAGCATCACCAGGGATGAAACCCAGTGTCTGGTGATGTCTATGCGTTCCAGACTTCAGGCTGTAATTGACTGCAAAGGATTTGCCACCAAGTATTAAAAAGTGAAAGTTTGATTTATGATTGTTAATCTGTCCCATTACTTTTGGTCCCTTAAAAAGTGGGAGGCACACATACAAACTGTTGTAATTCCTACACCATTCACCTGATTTGGATGTACATACCCTCAAATTAAAGCTGGAAGTCTGCAGTTAAAGCACATCTTGTTCATTTCTTTCAAGTCCATTGTGGTGGTGTATCAAGCCAAAAAGATTAGAATTGTGTCGATGTCCCAATATTTATGGACCTGACTATATGAAGAAAACACAAACAATAACAAACAACCCTAACAATTGCCTTAAATATATGATATTAAAACTATATCAATAGACATGTGAGAAATTAACTTTTAACTTGAACATATCATTATGTAACCTACGTGTTCTACAGATCTGTGTACAAGTTCTAAGACACTGATTTTGATTGTATTAATAGGGCTTAACGCTAAAGACATTTTCTACTGGTCCGGTTCGGCCAGTGGTTTATTTTTTTTTTACTTGCCCTGGCAAAATTTTCACAGGACTTGCCACAATCAATCAATCAATTAATCAATCAATCAATAAGACTTATTGTTTTCATTGTTGACTGTAACATTGTATTGTAATAAATAATAACCATTTTGCACAGGTACAATTGTTCAAAGATAAAACTGAAATAAACCATGCTTTTTCAGGATGCACTGATCAGGATTTTATTTATTTTACAATTTAAATGAGCAGATTCCCATTCTCGTTGCCAATTTATTTGGTCCTTTTCTTTTTTTTCTTTTTTACATTTATACATGTTTATTTTGCTCTGTTACTGGCCAAACTAACGTTGAGCAAACAAACAAACAAAAAAATATATGCAACATCAAGCAAGTGCACAAAACAAAACCATCAGATTGGCTGAATGAATATTTTATTATTACTATTTATTATTATTAGTTTTATTTGCTTAATTTTATGTGTCTGCCAGTGTTGTGCTAGTTACTAAGAAATAGTAACTAGTTACAGTTACTAGTTACTTCATTCAAAAAGTAACTCAATTACTCTGTTGATTACTTACACCAAAAAGTAATGCATTACTGTTAAAAGTAACTTTTTAGTTACTTTTTTAAAGAACATTCTTTAATGTTCCCATCAATGCCCTTTTATGCGGAATAGTCTATACAAACACAAAACTGACTTAAACAGAAAGTAATTTTTAAACACTATTTTGATTAAATCAGGCCAGCACAAATGGAAATATTGTATATCACAAGGATTTCTGAAATAAATAACAAAACACCTGAATAATATATTCAGAATAAAAAACTAAAGTGGCTTCTGCATCAAAAAAGCTGTTGTGTTGAGCCCTTAAAAATGTTCCTTTCACAGCTTAAGTATGAAAACTATCAACAATGTACAACATAACACAAAACATTTTGAAATAAATAAATGAAATCAATCTGAATTATTCAGAATCATTACAGAATCATTATCTCGGATTTGTAAACTCATGGCTTTGTGGCTCCGCCCCCACCAGCAGATTAATTTCTGTTTATTAAACAATATTTTTTCATAGTATCATATGAGACCATGATCAGCCTTTTAGCGTTTATTTTACATTAATCACCAATAGGATAAGACCCCGTCGCCTGTGTTTTATAGCTAAAAGAAAAGCTAAAAAGAAGAAGAAAAATAGGTAAAAAGCAATACAAAACAAATAATGTGCCGGTTATGTTGTCATTTTTTTTCCAACTGAATGTAATGTTATAATAGGCCTAATTATTTAATAATAGCATTAACAGTGAAGCATACATCTAACTCTGTTTGGAGCTTAGTATAATAAAATCAACAAAATGAGTCTTAATGCTAAGAAAGAATAGTCACAAACATTTCCAAAACTGTAAAAGGTTATATAAAAATAAGGCATTCATGAATTAATAACAGCCAGTTTGAAGGTTTACAATTTTGGCTATATGAAGTTTGCACAAAACTAAATAATGATCTGAGATATCATCACTTGGCTGCATAATTTCAACATTATCAACATCAATTCCATGTGACAGTATTAAATCTAGAGTATGATTTCGACAATGAGTAGGTCCTGAAACATGTTGTCTAACCCTAAGAGAGTTCAGAATGTCTATAAATGCTGATCCCAATGCATCTTTTTCATTATCAACATGGATATTAAAATCACCAAATATTAAAACTTTATCTGCAGCCAGAACTGACTCTGATGTAAAATCACCAAACTCTTTAATAAGGTCTGTATGGTGCCCTGGTGGCAAGTACAAACATAACAGGGAATTTATCATTAACATTTGTTTCTGTTGATAATATTATATGAAGCACCATTACTTCAAACGAGTTATACTTGAAGCCTGCCCTCTGAGAAATCCTGAAAACGTTGTTATAAATTGAAGCAACACCTCCCCCTTTGCCTTTTAGACGCGGCTCATGTTTATTACAGTAATGTTAAACGATCTCAATAGCGCGTTCAGCGTGTGGGCGTGGTCGCATTAGATATAATGAATGGAGACCTGAAAGACGGACATAATGTTGTTTTCATACGGAATACTTTATCACAGAATATTTATTTTCAGTATCACTTATTTAGTTTAAAAGTAGACATGACAAGCTTTATATAGATATATCTATCATCTATCATCTCTACGTTGAGTATTCACTGAGTTACAGTTCATTTTAAATGATGTGTTTCTAAATCTAGATCACCGCAGATCAAGTCTACAGCCAGCAAAACTTATCTTTATTTTATAAATGCACAAAGTTTTTTTGCTATTATGTCTGTATACAAATAAAAGTAGATCCTTTACAAATTAAATTGATGTATTGCTCTTATCTGTACGATCAAAACTGAAAGTGTAATTTAAGTTCTTTTCAGGGTTATCAGGAGAAGATGCCTCATCACGTGTATACACAGAGATCAACTCCAGAGGGTTAACCTGGCTTATACAGAACGAAATAATATGCTTATAATATTCAAATCTGTAAAGGATTTTTAGGCTGCATTAATTAGGTCAACTGGAACCGGGAACACTTTCCATAACTCCCAATTTACTTGCTGCATCGTTAGAAGAATGGCATCTATGATAATATTAGTCTGTTTCTCTCTTATTCCGAGTTCACATTAGACACCAGATCCAGACTGTATCCAGATCAGATGGTCACTGCTGTCAGCTGAATCCCATATATATCCAGCAGAGATGGTGTATCAGCACCTAGAAAGGATCTCTACTGCTCAGAAAGACAGCAGAGACCAGGACATATAGATGAGCCCCAGATACAGATACCCTGTAAAGACCTTGTCTCAGTCGACCACTGGGACAAGACCACAGGAAACAGATGTTTCTCCTGCACAATCTGACTTTTCCTAAATTGAACTGCAGGTTTCGTCTGGCCAGAGGAGAACTGGCCCCCCGACTGAGCCTGCTTTCTTCAAAGTTTTTTTTTTTCTCCATTCTGTCACAGATGGAATTTTGGTTCCATGCCACTGTCGCCTCTGTCTTGCCTATTTGGGAAAACTTCATTTGCAACAATATTGTTGACTTAAATGCAAATTATTGCATAGATACTATTTAAACTGAGCTGAATTATGATATCAGTGAATTCAATAAACTGCCTTTTACTGTCATATTGACACAACAAGAGAGAAACAGACAAATATTAGCGTAGATGCCATTCTTCTAATGATGTAGCAAGTACATAGGGTGTTATGGGAAGTGTTTCCGGTTCCGGTTTACCTAATTAATGCAGCATAAAAATCCTTTAACGGATTTGGATATTAAAAAGCATATTAGTATGTTATGTGTATGCCAGGTTAAAGAGATGGGTCTTTAATCTAGATTTAAACTGCAAGAGTGTGTCTGCCTCCCGAACAATGTTAGGTAGGTTATTCCAGAGTTTAGGCGCCAAATAGGAAAAGGATCTGCCGCCCGCAGTTGATTTTGATATTCTAGGTATTATCAAATTGCCTGAGTTTTGAGAACGTAGCGGATGTAGAGGATTATAATGTAAAAGGAGCTCATTCAAATACTGAGGTGCTAAACCATTCAGGGCTTTATAAGTAATAAGCAATATTTTAAAATCTATACGATGTTTGAAAGGGAGCCAGTGCAGTGTTGACAGGACCGGGCTAATATGGTCATACTTCCCGGTTCTAGTAAGAAATCTTGCTGCTGCATTTTGGACTTGCTGTAGTTTGTTTACTAAGCGTGCAGAACAACCACCCAATAAAGCATTACAATAATCTAACCTTGAGGTCATAAATGCATCAATTAACATTTCTGCATTTGACATTGAGAGCATAGGCCGTAATCTATATATATTTTTGAGATGGAAAAATGCAGTTTTACAAATGCTAGAAATTTGGCTTTCTAAGGAAAGATTGCGATCAAATAGCACACCTAGGTTCCTAACTGATGACGAAGAATTGACAGAGCAACAATCAAGTCTTAGACAGTGTTCTAGGTTATTACAAGCGGAGTTTTTAGGTCCTATAATTAACACCTCTGTTTTTTCAGAATTTAGCAGTAAGAAATTACTAAGTTGAGTTGTAAATGAAATGTTATAGAGACTGCTTCCAATGAAGAGTCTTTAATTAAAGAACAAAGTTAGATCAGATTACAGGTTCAGTTGGTGGAGTTGGGGCTGGAGGAGGGGATTTAACCCTATGGATTCAATTAACGCGTATACGTGTTATGAGGCATTTTCTCCTGATAACCCCCGAAAAGAATTTAAAATACACTTTCAGTTTTGATTGTACAGATAAGATATACACTTAAATTTTGCACATAATATACATGTACATACATAACTGCATTTTTGTAATATACCTGCCTACAATTGTCAATTTGTATATTGTCATTCCTTGTCTACTTATTTGTATTTTTTGTATTTTTATATTCTTTTATTATGTGTTTTATGTTCTGTCGCTGTCATTCTGTTGTACTGCGGAGCTTCTGTCACGAAAACAAATTCCACGTATGTGTAAACATACCTGGCAATAAAAGCTCATTCTGATTCTGATTCTGATAAGCACAATACATCAATTCAAATCTGTTAGGGGTCTACTTTTTTTGTATATAGACATAACAAAAAAACTTTGTGCACTTATAAAATAAAGATAACAAACAAGGTGTGCTGTGTGCAGCCTTTGTCTGCGCTGATCTTCATTTAGACATGCATCATTTAGATTAACGGTTTGAGAGCATCAACAAAGGCCCTACTCACGCACCCTCTGCCAACCCGTGGAACCAGGTGAGCCCTGCACCCCACACTCACACCACACTCTGGCCTGCTCAGAAGCCGCCTGAGTTGGGTCCCTGTGTTCCACCTCGCTACCCCACTGCGGGTATGGCTGTGGTTCCGCTGGTCCCGCTTGTACGGTTTTTAAGCGCCTGGTCAGCGCTACCCAGCCCGTCTCGCTGGCTTCCGCGAACCATCAGCCTCGGCTATGCGATTCAGATAGCCTGTCATCCCCCCAAGCTCTGCGGTGTCCGCTTCACTACAGTGAAAGCGTCCGATGCCCCTGTTCTGCGGGAAGAGACCGCAGTCCTACTGGCGAAGGACACGATAGAGCCGGTCCCTCCAGCCGATATGAGGATGGGGTTTTACAGCCCGTACTTCATTGTACCCAAGAAGGGCGGTGGGTTACGACCGATCTTGGATCTGCGAGTTTTGAATCGGGCCCTCCATCGGCTACCGTTCAAAATGATGACACAGAAATGCATTTTCGGGTGCGTCCGTCCCCAAGATTGGTTTGCAGCGATCGACCTGAAGGACGTGTACTTTCATGTGTCCATCCTTCCGCGCCACAGACCTTTTCTGTGGTTTGCGTTCGAAGGACTGGCATATCAGTACAAGGTCCTGCCCTGCAGGCTGTCCCGGTCTCCCCGTGTCTTTACGAAAGTCACGGAGGCAGCTCTCGTTCCTCTCAGAGAGCAGGGTGTTCGCATTCACGACTACTTAGACGATTGGCTGATACTAGCACAGTCTCAAGATCAGTTGTGCGAGCACAGGGATGTGGTGCTCCGGTACCTGAGCCTGTTCGGCCTTCAGGTCAGCTCGGAAAAGAGCAAACTCCCGTGGCAGAGGATCTCTTTTCTCGATATGGAGTTGGACTCGGTCGAACAGACAGCATGCTTCACGCTTCAGTGGAACGTGCGCGGTCGGTGCTAGCCTGCTTGAATACGTTCAAGAGCAGGACAGCAGTCCCACTGAAACTCTTTCAGAGGCTCCTGGGGCATATGGTGGCCTCGGCGGCACTTACACCACTCGGCCTATTACATATGAGACCATTCCAGCAGTGGCTTTATGGCCGAGTCCCGAGGTGGGCGTGGAAGCGTGGCACTCACCGGGTCCAAGTTACACCGGCCTGTCGCCAAACCCTCACTCTGTGGTCAGATCTTACATTTCTCCGGGCAGGGGTGCCCCTAGAGCAGATCTCCAGGCATGCTGTGGTTTACACTGATGCCTCCACCACCGACTGGGGGGCCACGTACAACGGGCATGCAGTCTCAGGGGTTTGGACGGGCCCGCAGCTGCAGTGGCACATCAATTGCCTAGAGTTGCTAGCAGTACACCTTGCCTTGAACCGTCTCAAAGGTCTCTTATGAGGCAAGCATGTGCTGGTCCGAACGGACAACACTGCGACCGTTGTGTACATCAACCGACAAGGTGGGCTGCACTCCCATCGCAAGTCGCAACTCGCTCGCCACCTCCTCCTTTGGAGTCAGAAGGTTCTGAGGTCACTTCGTGCCATTCACATTCGTGCCTGCTCAATCGTACAGCCGACGAGCTGTCTCGAGCAATGCTCCCGTGAGAATGGCGACTCCATCCCCTGACGGTCCAGCTGATTTGGAGATGGTTCGGAGCCGCTCAGGTAGACCTGTTTGCTTCTCCAGAGACGTCTCACTGCAGAAACAGAAGTTGTTCTACTCCCTGACCAAGGGAACTCTCGGCATGGACGCATTGGCACACAGCTGGCCGCGGGACCTACGCAAGTATGCGTTTCCCCCAGTGAGCCTTCTCGCACAGACACTGTGCAAAGTCCGAGGAGCGAGTCTTGCTAGTAGCGCCGTATTGGCCCACGTGGAGCTGTTTCCCCGAACTAGTGCTCCTTGCGACAGCCCCTCCTTGGCAATTTCCTCTGACTAAGGATGTACTGACTCAGAGATGGGGCACCATTTGGCACCCGCGTCCAGACCTTTGGAAACTCCATGTCTGGTCCCTGGACGGGACGAGGAGGTTCTAGGTGACCTACCCCAAGAGGTAGTGAACACCATCACTTCGGCGAGAGCACCGTCTACGAGACACGCTTATGCCTTGAAGTGGAACCTGTTCGTTGAGTGGTGTTCTTCTTGCCGAGAAGACCCCCGAAGATGCCCGATTGCGGTCATGCTATCCTTTCTGCAGCAAGGTTTGGAGCGAAGGCTGTCTCCCTCCACCCTCAAAGTCCAGGTTGCCGCTATTGCTGCGTACCATGACCCCGTGAATGGGAAGTCTCTGGGTAAGCATGACCTCACCGTCAGGTTCCTTAGAGGGGCCAGGAGGTTAAATCCTTCCCGGCCCCCCTGTATACCCTCTTGGGACCTGTCTCTAGTACTTAAATCACTACAGCAGGGCCCATTCGAGCCTTTGCATTCAGTTGAGCTAAAGTTTCTTTCATTGAAAACTCTGCTCCTGCTTGCACTGGCCTCCATCAAGAGGGTAGGGGACCTGCATGCATTTTTCGATCGACGATTCGTGCCTAGAGTTCGGGCCGGCTGACTCCCAGGTAATCCTGAGGCCCCGGCCTGGATACGTGCCCAAGGTTCCCACTACACCCTTCAAAGACCAAGTGGTGAACCTGCAAGCGCTGCCCCTGGAGGAGGCAGACCCAGCCCTGGCTTTGCTTTGTCCCGTCCAAGCATTAAGGTGCTACGTAGACCGGACACAAAGCTTCAGGACCTCAGACCAGCTCTTTGTCTGTTACGGAGGCCGGCAGAAGGGGAGTGTCGTCTCTAAGCAGAGGATGGCCCACTGGATTGTGGATGCCATAACCCTGGCTTATCAGGCTCAGGATGTGCCCTGCCCGTTCAGGTTGTGATCTCACTCAACTAGAAGTGTTGCATCCTCCTGGGCGCTGGCTCGTGGCGCCTCGCTGACAGATATTTGTAGAGCTGCGGGCTAGGTGAGCCCTAACACGTTCGCTAGGTTCTATAGCCTTCGTGTAGAGCCGGTATCCTCCTGTGTTCTCAACTCAAACGGGTAGTGGCACTGAGAGGCCCCGGTTAGTGTCGGCTTGCTTAAACCACTCCAGAGTGTCGGTACTGTAGACCCTGTATGATCCTCCATCGCCTTAAGCAGCTGGATGCGGCGGAATGTCCGGTGCCATACCTTCATGATGAATCCGTGAGAACCATGGAAGGGTGGGTTCCATATTGAGACCTAAGCGGTACTCATATGTGTATAGTTCACGGAATAGCCTCACAGCCCATGTTTCCCCGGCAGACTTCTGCCTTCCCAAGAGGGTTTTAATCACCTCAAATTTCTCCGTATACTCCTAAATGGATGCTATATGTGTATTTGCCTCCGAGAC
This sequence comes from Carassius carassius, assembly GCF_963082965.1. Lineage (NCBI taxonomy): Eukaryota > Metazoa > Chordata > Actinopteri > Cypriniformes > Cyprinidae > Carassius > Carassius carassius. Next base: position 82,927 of record NC_081794.1, read on the forward strand.
CTCCTTCGGGAAAGATGGGGCTTCCGCAGCGTCCCGGCTCCAAGCGGACCGGTAGTGCAAGGTAGTGCTTTGACAACAGTGAGTGGAGCTACTTGTTCTGAGCCCCAGCCTACACCTAATAGGGGCGCAGGTGGCTCGCACAGGGCACTGGAAGGGGCAGCACCCATGGCGCTTTGATAGGGATCCCATATTCGTCAGTTACCGACGTGGCGTCGAGAGTGACCGACTGAAAGGGAACGTCTCGGTTAAGTATGGTAACCCTCGTTCCCTGAAGGAGGGAACAGAGACGCCACGTCCCATCGCCATGGTTGCTGTACCGCCGCTGAGCTGCCGGGTCCCCAGCTCGGCTCCTCAGCGAAAAACTGGAATGCATTGCACCTGCTGCCTTCTTATACTCACGCAGTGATCAACGGCAGCTGGATGCAATAATTGCATGCCAATGTGCATTGGCTCGTTTAGTTTACACTCGAAGTAGATTGGTCTATCGAAGCGATATCCCATATTCGTCGGTCACCGACGTGGCGTCTCCGTTCCCTCCTTCAGGGAACGAGGGTTACCATACGTAACCGAGACGTTCCTAATAAACAGTTTAACTGCACTCCCAAGTGGATATTAAATTATGTTGTGGGATAATTAAATATATTCTAAATAAACTATTTGTTTTGTCCTCACATTCTTTCTTGTAACTCCCAGAGGTGGGTAGATTACCCAAAAACTGTACTCAAGTAAAAGTAAAAGTACTTCTAGAAATATTTACTCAAGTAAAAGTAAAAGTACTAGTCTTGAATAGTTACTTGAGTAAGAGTAAAATAGTATCGGATAAAAAATCTACTCAAGTAGTTAGTTACTAGTTACTTTGGGTCATATATACTAAGCCTATTTTTATTTAGATATATAGATAAAATGTATGTAATGTATGTGTGTGTGTATAAATGTATATATATTTCATCAGCCTTTACTCCAATTTATGTAATTTATTATAAAAACCCTGTCTGTTTACTTAAGTAACAGATATAGATTACATAACATTTTTAATACGACTGACTTTATATTAAATGTGAATTTAACATTGAAAGTTAATGTGATATAAATATTGCTACTAATCATTCATTGTTCAGAAAGAGAGCAAATAACATTTACATTATTAAAGAATAAAGATCATTTTCACTGACAGTCTAGATTTCAATCACTCTCAGAAACTCCCATAAAAATCACTGAAACTGTTAACACTGTGAAACAATATCTTAATTAAAGATTCGTACAGATATCTGCACTTTGTTGTTTCTGACGAGAGAATTCACCAGAAAGAGGTATTCAGTCAGTGAGCGAGTGAAGGAAGCACCGGCATTTTAGCGATGACTCACCTGAACACCTCTGATTGGCCAATGCTTTAATAAGCTCAAAAGAATCATGTGCGATTTGTTATAATGCGCAGTGCTGTAAAAACACATCTATCTCTGGCTCAGCGCCAGCAAGCAATCACAGATTTGAATTTAGCAGCTCGATGATATGACTCGCTGAATGTACTCGCACCGGTGTGATTGTATTAAAATTAATAAAATCTTAATCAGCTATTTTTTGTCTTTTGGAAGCTGCATTCAACTTGACTCCCCACTGTTATAAGCCACACACGTACAACAAACTAATGTCACAGTGGTATCGTGTACTGTAATCGAATGTAGCCCAAGTTATTACCTGTTAAACAGTAGACAGCACACGCAGTGTTCATCTAATAAGGATCTCCATCCCAAGCAAATAATAGCCTTTGCAGATTTGCTTTCAATTCAGTGCAGTTCCATAGCCACGTTTTCAACGCTGCTGATGTTCTTAAACGTTACAACTCTGAGTGAACCACTTCAGATGCTCAGCGCGTGCGGCAGGGAACTGAACGACTCATTCAAACTGATTCATGAAAAATTCACTTGTTTGCCAATTGGTTTGATCAAGCCTTTGAACAGAATTGACTCAAAAGAATGAATCATTCGCGAATGGGCATCGCTCATTGCCCAGAGAAAAGTAGACGGCGGGTTTGGAATAAACTGAAGAATTTATAACATTTATTGCATTAAGATAAAGTAACGAGAGGAGCGTCGCCCATAGTAACGAAGTCAAAGTACAGATTTTTCCCCAAAAATTTACTCAAGTAAGATTATAAAGTACCCATCTTTAAATATACTCCGAAAAGTATTAGTTACCCCAAAAAATGTAAAAAGTAAATGTAACTCGTTACTACCAACCTCTGGTAACTCCTCCCTCTCAATGGCACAGCTGACTGAAAGGCTCATTATGCAGGCCTTTGTCTTCTCAGGTGTAAATCACAATGATATTCATAATAGTTGACGCCTACTTGCATATGACTTTTACCAACTAAAAGTGTCTTAGAATATTTAGATCAATATATTGTTTTCTGTAAGTGAGTAAACAAGATGATTTTCACATAATTTAGGAAGAAATTTTTTAGGCTACAAGCTCCAGCTCTCAAAAGTCCCGGGAACCAATGTTCTTTATGTGTTTTATTGCATTATTCAAGTGATTTAACATTTTTAGTTTTTCACTAACCACGCATAACTTTTTTTCTCAAAAACACAATCATGTACATACATGCTGCACACACATTATTATAGCCCAGTATGCGCAGATTACAGTGATATTTCAGCCATTTAGATATTTATAAGAAACTGAAAAAAGCACAAATGTCAGGGCATGACAAAACTTATCCAGGCCCCAAAATACCCTTAAACTCCAGAGGGTTAATTGCAAGAAGCGATGCGATGGAAGAGACCCTGAAGAATGGGAATTTAAATAGATCGTATGTGATGGGTGTCAAGACTGGATTGGTACACGTCAGGAACAGTTGACCTGTTGGCTGATGCAAGCATGATGCAAGCATGGCCTGACTGAACTTGCGCGATGCTCAATATAAATAAAAGGGGCTACTTGACTTCTTCTGAAGATGAAGCTTGATCACAAATTATTCATGCATAAAAACATTTATTTATATTGGTGGGGGAGCATTCCCTTCAAAAACATACCGAGTCTTCAGCAGCTCAGATGTCGAGAATAAATTACATCTGCTTTGTTCATTGTTACATCCAACACTAAAACACCTCAATCACGTCTGAGCCATTCTTGTGTACACCTGCTGCAGTGTTGAAACAATGGCGGACTGATGACAGCTCACTCAGGGTGGGTCTATATCTAAATGGCAGTGTCCATCAACAATTGTGGAAGGGGCCTACCTGTGTGAAGTCACTCTGCCATGAATTTGTGAATGGCTTGATCGGATTATGATTCATGGGGATTAAAAAAAAAAAGCACTGGGTGGATTTTTATTATAGTGTGATTCTGTACACACGTCGCCAACACACATTTAAGTTCAAACACCATGCAAAACTAAATTTTGCATCCTATGTCCCCTTAACTCGTAATACAAAGAAAAAAAAGTCAGAATTGCAAGATGTAAACTCAACAATAACCTTTCATATTTTTTATTTTAATGCAGAAACAAGCTTTTTTTTTTTTAAAAACTCGTTTTAGTTTTTGAGAGACCTTATTGTTCTACTCATTTCATAGTATAGAGAGTGTTGGTGTTTATAATGAGTATAATGAACCAGGCAAATAGACTTGGGTGAAGTAAACCAAGTGTATGAGCTGATGTTCTCTTGATTTGTGCTTACATGAATGTGCAATAATTCTGAGGAAATGTGAGAAAATTAATCAGTTAAACCACTGCTTCTCAAACATGTCCTGGGGATCCCCAACCGCAGCATGTTTTGTATGTCTCCATCAAACATGCCCGATTCAACTCAGCTCATTAGTAGAATCTACAAGACTAGAATAATGTGTTCATTGAGGGAGACATACAAAATTTGTAGTGCTGGGAGTTCCTAAGACAAATTTGAGAATCACTGAGTTTAACCATTATCATGCAGCCATATACACAAGCAAATATTAGGTTGGTGTCACAGCTGTAATTGTTGACCTGAGAGTTGTCCTTAAGGATGGGTTTACTGATGTAACAGGTGGTTTCTCCTAGTTTAACTCCCTGCACACCATCCAGAGACACACACTCCACTCTACCCTGTTCATACAGATAATTTATCATAAATTTCAACACACATTTTATTGCATCTTCAATTTAGTAACTAATTTGCCTTAGATATATCATCTTTATTATGATTAACTAGCATTTGTACCTCCATGTCTGGTTTTACCTGTTTAGATGTGATTCTCCTGTAGGAAAGTCCAAAGGGATAGCTGAGGATGAAGAGTGTGTTGTAGGAGTTTTCTCCTTTGTTCTCTATAAACACCGTCACATTGAGCTCCTGCATGATCCCAATCTCTATGTTTGTAGATCTAGATCACAGACACAAAAGAGAGATTTGTGGGTGAAAAGATCATTTGGAATTACTAATTTCTATCACTATTAAAGTTTACAAATAGAGCAAATTATTTGCACACCCAGAGAAATTGAAATCCATTCTGAGGTCATCGACACATAAATTATCAGTTCCGCAGTTTATTTCAAAATCCAGCTGTAAAACAAAGTAAGTGGACAGCAAGTATCAATAATCTCTCATATGTGATGAGGTTGAAACTGCTGTGCCTTTCTGCACTTTTGATTCTACTGGCTATGGTGGCCATTGGTAAATATTTAAAGAGACAAAGGTCAAAATGAATTGTATTCATTCCTTTAATATTAGAATACTTTCGGTATGATAATACATTGTGGAATGAACTTTAAAGTACAGACTATAAGGTATTAAGGAGTGACAGAGACGCTCTCTTACATTTTGGTCTGTGGTAGTCTTTATCTCTGGCAGCAATACTGGCCTCAAGTTTTGCATTATTATAGATGTAGATGGAAGACCCTGAAATGTGAATGTTAACTCACTGGACACTGGATTCAGAGCATCTTCGGGACAAGCCTGGTAGAAACAATAAATATTAAAGGAATTTAGCAATTCTCCAAAATATCCTGTTTTGCAGCCTGCTAATTTTCAATTCATAATTAAAGTTTGAATGACTAAGCATGAGGTTAGAAACAAAAATGGCTCTCAAAGATTTTCACCTTTACTCATCATTAGAATCACTGAAAATTTAATCAGAAAAGCTAGACAACAAAATTATGAATTTGATACTTACCTCTATAAGGAAATTATGACTTTTGCAAGCTTCCTTCAAGGTTATGTCCATCACATCATTGTGGAGGCGGTTTTTGGCTGTGAAATATGCTCGATATTTCTGCCGCTTAGCATCCAGCATTATGGTATAATTCATAATTGCAGCCAAACCTGGAAAAAATGTATTACTGTGATAGCATACATCCTTGGATGCTACTCCTTCACGAATAGTCCACTGAAGGCAGAATATGAAGTGAATATGAACCCAAGTGCAGTTTATTTACAAGGTGATAATCCAAACAATAAACAAACACTTGACAAGGCTTGAACAGACTTGGGATGAAACAGACTTGACTTGGCATGAAACAGACTTGACTCACCGACAGCATGTTACAATATTAATACACAACAAGCCACAAATGGCAAAAACATGACTACTTATAACAAACAATACAGGTCACATGACAAGAACAAACCATTGGGAAACAAGACTTATGACAAGACAATAAACCAAAACATGAATTGGAACATGACACAAGGAACAAAAGGAAAATAATAGCCAGACAACAAGAGGGCAAGGGAAGCACGACACAAACAGCATGAATCAAACTACAAAATAAAAGACATGAAAACAAGAACATGAAACAAAACCCCAAACATGAAGCCAAACCCCAAGACAGATACAATTAGAAGAATATTAGCAATGCAACGATATGGGATTTTGAGAGGTCTGTTCACAAAACTAAAACAGTATTAGTATGTAATTAGTTTATGAGTAAACCTGTGAGGCTGTGTTTGAATCCACTCATGGTGAAGCACACGGTCAGGATGTTTTGAAGTGGCTTTGTGCAGTCTGTTACATTGGTTGGTATTTTGGATGGGTTGTAAGTTACTTTGGTGTTCAAGAGCATGATGGGTCTGGATCTAAATGATCCACATATATAACACATATATAAGTGATTATGACCAAAACTCTGTATTTGTATATATTTTGAGTTCCTTTAACAGACCTAAAAAGCAGAACTGCTCCTATGGACCCAACAGCAATATCAGGAAGGCTGTCATTACTCTGGTCTAGAGAGGACTGACTAAATGAAATCCCAAAGTACCGCAATCCTGGTCGCACAGATGACCCAGCAATCCTCTGTCATCACACACAGGGAATGAATCAGACAATGAAAATATTAGAATGAGCTTGTGAAGTAAACCAGCGTAATGCAAGGAGGGTGCTTTAAACTACTATTCACTTTAAGTGCCACCTACTACGTCTACTTCACCTGTGAATATGTTGGATTAATTTGATCTACTCCTCCATTGAAAATGTAGATGCTGCCCTGTCCATTCTCCTCCAAAGGAGCACCAATCAGAACATCCCTGAAACCATCACCATTTAGATCTACTGGACTGGCCAGAGAAGAGCCAAACTGACCCATCTGACCTACGATTCCCACCAGCACCAACCCAGAGAAAATGAACTATAAAGATAAATCAGGGAGAGTAAAGGAACACAAATCCTGTATATATTTAATTAAAATTATTTTTATATGAATCAGAATTAATTTTCAAATTGTTCTAAAAAATGTTAACCCCATCGTTTACTGTACCTGACTTGTAAAGGCGTAAACAAACACTCTGCCCTCCCGTTCAGGCTCCATGTATGTCGGCGCAGATATCAAGAGAAGGTCTGTATTGGAGTCACTGTTCAAATCCACCACACAAACCTCAGCACCAAAATATGAGCCAATCTGAGGCTGAGAAAAGTGAAGGTTGAACATTAATATAACTTTATTTATTTTCTGCTGATGGTAGCAAACTACTGTCCATTTGTTTTTTGATTCTGTACTACTATCAATGCACACATCCCACATCTTCTTAAAACCATGTATGGATCCTACAGTTAAAGACTTTAGATCGCTCCCAATCCTCTCTTTCGAAAGCTGATTTTAATCTAGCACAAGAATCTAGTAGGAACATGTCCAACAATATCCACCAATGTCCAACAAATACATAACTGTTATAAAATCAATAATTTTGATCAAATATTTGATCAGCTGTTTCAAGGTAATAAACAGGGCCCAGTTCCCGATAATGCTCACTCTTAGCGCGCTAAGAAGACTCGAAAGATATATCTTAACAAAGTTGTTTATGTTCCTAAGTGTGTTCCCCGAAGTGTCCCTTATGAAGCTTCTTAACACGCTGCCTCTTACGTCCGATGTCACAAAGGCGCTGTCCCGATTGAAGGTGCTGAATTAGTCGGCATCGATTGCTCAGGAATCGATTTTTCACTTCACGCAAAGGTGCATTACCAGCGTTAAAGACAACACGTTGTATGCAAATGAAACATTCCTCAAATTATTCCAGTAACATTTATTTTAATATAGTTCAAGTTATCAGTAAAATATAGACTATAAATGAAACTATCAAATGGTCAGTAATATGTTCACATGATATGTTGTGACGGGTAGACGAACCGGGTATACCTCGATAATCATCCACCCTCCTTATCCTGTCATGCCACTTGTGCTGCTTCTTGACATGGGTTGAACGACTTATACAAATTATGTAATACACTTTTATATTAATGGTAAGGTACTTTATAATCAGAATTGATTGGCAAGCAGCTGCAGTTACTTCTGTTTAATGCGGTATTGATTGCAATTGGTTAATGTTTTGAATAAAAAGCAGCCTATCTACAATGAACAGAGAGAGAGAGTTAGATACAGAATATGATGGGGAAGCAACGTAAAAAAAGGGCACCAAGCTTCTCGTCAGAGGATCGAACTGAAGTTTTGCTGGACCTTGCCACCAGGTCAGAGATCACACCCCTATGGTCCACTATAACCTGCAAGTTTATGGCTGCGTATCCTTTTCGTGATATGTACGCCTGATGACAGCCCTGTTGCATCTCCTGGAACTCCTGACGTGTTGCCGGCAGCCGGATGTAATCCCCGGCATGGCACAGAAGGGTGTTGGTGACAGTGTGGACGCACCTCCACACCGAGGTCTTGCTTAGTCCGTAGCCCTCTCCCACAACCTCGATGAAGCTCTAGCAAAAAACCTAAGTGCTGCAAGCAGCTGGACTTCAGGGCTTAAAGCTAAATTCCGCCGCGTTAGCCTGGCAAGCGCAGGTCTGAGAAGGTCCAGCAGATCCATAATGAGTTGTCTTGGGAGGCGAATTATTTTTTAATATATCCACGTCAGGCAAAATGTCAAAAGGGCTTAAGTTTTGCCGAATACAAAAACTGTATAGATCTTAGTCATTTAGAGCCAAGTTGTTTGCCAGATTTTAATTATCAAAAGTGATTGCCATTTTAAATGCTTTAATGACATTACGAAATAGCCTAAGCTAATTACCACCATATTAGTTCTGATACCACATAAAGTCAACTTCATAAATAGGCCTGTATCCATTGCGAACATATTTTTTTATTAGTCTTAAAATGTCCTTAACATAAAATCATTGTTGTCATACCATAGTTTGACTTGTACTGTGCTGCGCTGATTTATAAAGACTGTTGCACAGTGGTGGCGACAAGCGTCTTGAGCTCAAACAACGCTAAGAGAGGGCTTATGAATGGTCCAGACCAACCTTACTAAAGTGTGACTTATATACTTAGATGATATACTTATATATACTTAGCGTATGAACGTGTCGGGAATCGTGCCATAAGGTTAAGAGAGAGGTTAAGGAATAGGTTAAGAACTACTTTAGCGATAAGAACGTTTTGGGGAACCAGGCCCAGTCTAATTAATACCAATCGTTGAAATATGTTTCATTCAGTTATGAATGCTTGTTTTTATATTCTATAGTGAAATACAGAAAGTTAAATTGTAAAATTGTTGGTTCATATAATTTTTTTTTATAAAAAACTACCTTTTTGAGTTATGAGTGTTTTGGCTACCATATATGTCAATGTCAATGTCAATGTCACCTTTATTTATATAGCGCTTTAAACAAAATACATTGCGTCAAAGCAACTGAACAACATTCATTAGGAAAACAGTGTCAATAATGCAAAAATGAGAGTTAAAGGCAGTTCATCATTGGATTCAGTTATGTCATCTTTGTTCAGTTAAATAGTGTCTGTGCATTTATTTGCAATCAAGTCAACGATATCGCTGTAGATGAAGTGTCCCCAACTAAGCAAGCCAGAGGCGACAGCGGCAAGGAACCGAAACTCCATCGGTGACAGAATGGAGAAAAAAACCTTGGGAGAAACCAGGCTCAGTTGGGGGGCCAGTTCTCCTCTGACCAGACGAAACCAGTAGTTCAATTCCAGGCTGCAGCAAAGTCAGATTGTGCAGAAGAATCATCTGTTTCCTGTGGTCTTGTCTTGGTGCTCCTCTGAGACAAGGTCTTTACAGGGGATCTGTATCTGGGGCTCTAGTTGTCCTGGTCTCCGCTGTCTTTCAGGGATGTAGAGGTCCTTTCTAGGTGCTGATCCACCATCTGGTCTGGATACTGTCCTCTGATCTGGACACAGACTGGATCTGGTGGCCACGGTGACCTCGGAACAAGAGAGAAACAGACAAATATTAGCGTAGATGCCATTCTTCTAATGATGTAGCAAGTACATAGGTTGTTATGGGAAGTGTTTCCGGTTCCGGTTTACCTAATTAATGCAGCCTAAAAATCCTTTAACGGATTTGGATAATAAAAGCATATTAGTATGTTATGTGTATGCCAGGTTAAAGAGATGGGTCTTTAATCTAGATTTAAACTGCAAGAGTGTGTCTGCCTCCCGAACAATGTTAGGTAGGTTATTCCAGAGTTTGGGCGCCAAATAGGAAAAGGATCTGCCGCCTGCAGTTGATTTTGATATTCTAGGTATTATCAAATTGCCTGAGTTTTGAGAACGTAGCGGACGTAGAGGATTATAATGTAAAAGGAGCTCATTCAAATACTGAGGTGCTAAACCATTCAGGGCTTTATAAGTAATAAGCAATATTTTAAAATCTATGCGATGCTTGATAGGGAGCCAGTGCAGTGTTGACAGGACCGGGCTAATATGGTCATACTTCCTGGTTCTAGTAAGAACTCTTGCTGCTGCATTTTGGACTAGCTGTAGTTTGTTTACTACGCGTGCAGAACAACCACCCAATAAAGCATTACAATAATCTAACCTTGAGGTCATAAATGCATGGATTAACATTTCTGCATTTGACATTGAGAGCATAGGCCGTAATTTAGATATATTTTTGAGATGGAAAAATGCAGTTTTACAAATGCTAGAAACGTGGCTTTCTAAGGAAAGATTGCGATCAAGTAGCACACCTAGGTTCCTAACTGATGATGAAGAATTGACAGAGCAACCATCAAGTCTTAGACAGTGTTCCAGGTTATTACAAGCAGAGTTTTTAGGTCCTATAATTAACACCTCTTTTTTTTCAGAATTTAGCAGTAAGAAATTACTCGTCATCCAGTTTTTTATATCGACTATGCAATCCATTAGTTTTTCAAATTGGTGTGTTTCACCGGGCTGCGAAGAAATATAGAGCTGAGTATCATCAGCATAACAGTGAAAGCTAACACCATGTTTCCTGATGATATCTCCCAAGGGTAACATATAAAGCGTGAAGAGTAGCGGCCCTAGTACTGAGCCTTGAGGTACTCCATACTGCACTTGTGATCGATAGGATACATCTTCATTCACTGCTACGAACTGATGGCGGTCATATAAGTACGATTTAAACCATGCTAATGCACTTCCACTGATGCCAACAAAGTATTCAAGTCTATGCAAAAGAATGTTGTGGTCAATTGTGTCAAACGCAGCACTAAGATCCAATAAAACTAATAGAGAGATACACCCACAATCAGATGATAAGAGCAGATCATTTGTAACTCTAAGAAGAGCAGTCTCAGTACTATGATACGGTCTAAATCCTGACTGGAAATCCTCACATATACCATTTTTCTCTAAGAAGGAATATAATTGTGTGGATACCACCTTTTCTAGTATCTTGGACAGAAAAGGGAGATTCGAGATTGGTCTATAATTAACTAGTTCTTTGGGGTCAAGTTGTGGTTTTTTGATGAGAGGCTTAATAACAGCCAGTTTGAAGGTTTTGGGGACATGTCCTAATGACAATGAGGAATTAATAATAGTCAGAAGAGGATCTATGACTTCTGGAAGCACCTCTTTCAGGAGCTTAGATGGTATAGGGTCTAATATACATGTTGTTGGTTTAGATGATTTAACAAGTTTATACAATTCTTCCTCTCCTATAGTAGAGAATGAGTGGAACTGTTCCTCAGGGGATCTATAGTGCACTGTCTGATGTGATACTGTAGCTGACGGCTGAATGGTTGCAATTTTATCTCTAATAGTATTGATTTTAGAAGTAAAGTAGTTCATAAAGTCATTACTGCTGTGGTGTTGGGAAATGTCAACACTTGTTGAGGCTTTATTTTTCATTAATTTAGCCACTGTATTGAATAAATACCTGGGGTTATGTTTGTTTTCTTCTAAAAGAGAAGAAAAGTAATCGGATCTAGCAGTTTTTAATGCTTTTCTGTAGGATATGTTATTTTCCCGCCAAGCAATACGAAATAACTCTAGTTTTGTTTTCCTCCAGCTGCGCTCCATTTTTCGGGCTGCTCTCTTTAGGGTGCGAGTATGCTCATTATACCATGGTGTCAAACTGTTTTCCTTAACCTTCCTTAAGCGTAAAGGAGCAACTTTATTTAAAGTGCTAGAAAAGAGAGAGTCCATAGTTTCTGTTACATCATCAAGTTGTTCTGAGGTTTTGGATATGCTAAGGAATTTGGATACATCAGGAAGATAACTTAAAAAGCAGTCTTTTGTGTTAGAAGTGATGGTTCTTCCATACTTGTAACAAGAAGTAGAATTTACAATTTTGGCTATATGAATTTTGCAAAGAACTAAATAATGATCTGAGATATCATCACTTGGCTGAATAATTTCAACACCATCAACATCAATTCCATGTGACAGTATTAAATCTAGAGTATGATTTCGACAATGAGTAGGTCCTGAAACGTGTTGTCTAACACCAATAGAGTTCAGAATGTCTATAAATGCTGATCCCAATGCATCGTTTTCATTATCAACATGGATATTAAAATCACCAACTATTAAAACTTTATCTGCAGCCAGAACTAACTCGGATGTAAAATCACCAAACTCTTTAATAAAGTCTGTATGGTGCCCTGGTGGCCTGTATAGGGTTAGTGTTAGGGTTAACCCTAACCCTAACCTAACCCTAACCCTAACCCTAACCCTATATATATAAATATATTTGATTAAATAAATTAGCTTTAAATGACAATTGTGGTGAAACATTTATCATTAACACAGAAATAGGTGTAGGGCAACAGAGATGCTGTTTTTAGGTCTCCGCCAACGTTAAAATAAAACTTACAGCAGCATTGTAGTTTCTTGACTTATTACACAATTATTGCATAGTGAAAACAATGATTTGTTTTTATGCATGGTTTTGATGCCAAAAACATAAGGGAACAACCTTGGGAGAGTCCAGCAGTTTATCGAAATTGGCTCTGATTTGTGATACAATAACTTGTCCTTGATGCTTGTATCTTGGAGCTCCTAGAATAGCATAACTGAGGCTTGACACTGTTGCAACTGCCATCGAATAACCTTCAGACAAAATGCAAAGGTTCAGTGGCAAGCATGTTCTGAGTGGTGTTTGATGCATAGAAGAAATTTAATTTAAATTCATGTCTTATAAATTTAGTTGCTTCAAAAAGCCTCACCTAGATAGCTTTCATGCTCTCTTCCTGTTTGAAAGGAATAGTCCGGAAAATATTCCTGAAATCCCCCTTTCCACTGGAAAGCTCCCACAGCACTCACTAACACACTTCCCTAAACAAAGCAAAACTAAACTGTCACTGGATTAGGAACATATAAAGCAACTCAAGTTACTGCATATCTTTCTTTTCAAATGAGAAACTATTTTAAATCATTAAACAAGGAGAAAGGGTAAAATGTTGTCTTTGAGGCACAGTGTTATAGTGTTTAATTATTCCTTTATATTTTCAACCTCAGATGAAAGTACAACTATATAACCATACTATGATCATTCACTTAGTCTGAAGAAATTAATGTTAATTATTTGGTAAAATCACATATTTACATATGATGTGAAAGCTGTGCTAAATCCATCCTGTGCAAACTCCATTCTAGAGGAATCACCTGAAGTCTGAGTTCCTGCAGCAAAGCAACGGAAGTTACAGAGATAAATCACAGATTCAAAGTCATTTAAAGCAACTATATAAAGTTTTTTTTTAGCTTAAATAATCCTTTTTAAATAATATTAACATTGAATAAGGCAAATGTTTAATTTCAATGCCTGCTATCAGAGTATGTTTTTGAAGCAGATACTAAATTTAGCAAAAAGGGCAGATTGCGTCAAGGCAGCAAGAAATGCACATGAACAGTTAAAGTACCCATTTGTAATTATGAAAGTGAATTCCACTTACTTAATTGTAAGGGGTTCCAAAGTCACAAAAATACACAAAACTACCCACAGTTGCATTAAAGCTTTAGGGAAAATTGTTCAGTTATTCCAAAAGATATATCTACAGTATAATATACCTTCAATAGCAATGATATTTTCTTCCAATTTTTGAAGAATATTATTTAGTGCATTGAAGTCTGTCACTTTAAACACATGATCGTTGTCTGGTTTAGAAGCGATTGTGTTCAACTCCTCTTTTGCATAGAAATTATTAAAAGCATTGCCAACCTAGAAACAAAAAAAAAATGTTTCTTTAAAGCATATTTATCATGTGTGGATTTTAAACTAATTTCACAAAGATGAGGAATACAAAGTAATGGGCTTTAATAAAATAATCCACAGAATACAGGTTAGAATGATGAGATAACATCCACATTGAAAGACAACACCAGACTAAGAAGAGAACCAAACAGGGAGAATAATTACACAGGAATTAAATTAGATCATTAACAGGAACACAGATGAACATAATAAACAGACTGAGGGAAACTAGTTTACAAGCAAGAGCCAAAATACAATGAAACCATACAAGACAATTAAACTGAGGATCTGTCCACACAAAAATCAAACCCACAGGTTTTTCTGTGTGGTTTGTCCACATGCAAATGCAGCGCCAGGTCACTGAATCCAAACATTTTTGAGAACTCCTTCCAGGGTGATGATTTTCAAAAACTCAGTGTTATTGTGCAGATAGTGAAATCTGAGATTTTGGCTTGTGATGACAGAGCATGCGCTGTTATCTCCGCCTACTGGAGACTTTTTCAGGCTCCTGATTGGCTAATTGGCTTTACAGTTGAGATTATATTGCCATCTGTTGGCTTGGAATTCTCTTGACAGTGCTTCATAGCATGCTTTTGAGTTTTCATGTGGACAGAATTTTTTTTAAATAGAAGGAGAAACCCTATTCATAAAAATACGCATATATGTGTGGATATGGCCTGAGAATGAAGGGCGGGGGCTCCGAAAGAGGGTGTGAACTGAAAAAAAAAACACCCAAGTAAACAACTTAGTCCTTGATCCAGAGACCAGCCAGGATGAGACACCAGGGCAGAGTCAAGAGAGAGAGGAGCCATGTAGCAGGTGACATAATGGAAGGCACCCTGAGGATGAGCAATGGAGCTGCTGAAGGTGGAGACCCAGGTGGAGTCAACAGATGTAGAGCCAAGGGGACACCGGAAGTCTGGAGGGCCAAGACGTAAGTGATGGCTCATGCAACTGAGGCAGAGGCAGGGACCTTGAAAACTGCGGCAGAACCGGAGTATGTGGAGGGATGGAGGGACGAGGAGAAGCCAGAGGAGTGGACAGGTCAAAGACTGATCAAAGCGGAGCTGGATGATGGGCCAAGGTGGATACAAGGAAGCAAGGAGCCAAGGTGGAGCCAATGGGTCAGTGAGCTGAGGTGGAGTCCAGGGCTCAGTCACTGGAGGTGGAGACAGGGGAAACTCTGGGTTTGGTAGAGCTGGTGGTCCGAAGCACTGAGGCAGATCCACACATGGAGTAGGAAATGCAGAGGGGCTGAAGTACACCAGGGCAGGCAGGACTGAGGAATTGGCTGATAGAGGAGGTAGGATAGGAAGGCTGGGTGGTAATTCGGAACATGAGCTGTGTGGAAACAGCAGAAACAGATGGGTTTCAGGAAGTACAGGACACACAGGAGACTTTGGAACATTGGGTATTATCTCCCCAAACCAATCAATTAAATCATCCTCAAAAATTTCTCCTCAAAAGTGTCCTTCTATAAGTTCCAGATCCAATATCTACTGCATCCATGTGGTAGGGTACTTGACAGGGCTTCCCTCTAAGCCATTGATCTCTACTAGAACTCCCCCATAATGCTTGTTGGTTCCATCTTATTCATCTGCTCAGACTCTTTTAGGGACACTGCTCTGGGTCGATATCCTCTCTGTTGGTTCAGGTTCTTCAATCAAGGCAGGCTGGTCTCCCTTGTCAGCAATGGGCTCTAAAACCATCTCTGTTGGACCACTCACTGTTGGTGGATGGCTGCTTTCTGGATGTAGAGTCCTCAGCCAGGCTGATGGTGAATGGGCAATAATTTTTCGCTAGCACCCACTTCATAAGTATCTTCCTTTGGACCATCCACCTGAATATTTGCTTTAGACCGCTTGTTCAGGCTTGTGTGGTAAAATACACAGAGTGAACCGTCCAGGTAGTGCCTCTGACGTGCAAGATGAAGAAAGTCCGAGAATCTCTATACTCTAGACACAGCAGGTGTACAGCAGAAAGGTCCATGTAAATAGCATGAAGGGGAAAAAAAGAAACAAATATGATGCAAATAATTCAACTGTATTTAATCTGGTGTTCTGTCACATGTGGGTGTTATACTAATCACATAAAGATGAGGAATGCAAAGAAATCTGCTTAAACAAGATAATCCACAGAATACAGGTTACTTGGCAGGTTAGAATGATAGACAACATCCACAAAGAAAGATGACACCAGACTAAGAACAAAACTAAATGAAGAATAAATAAACAGGAACAAAATTAGATCATTAACTGGAACAGAAGTTAACAGAACGATTAATTCGACTGAGGAAAACTAGGTCACCGGCCAGAACCAAAACACAATGGCCTCATTACACTGCAGGTATTGATGCCCAATTTTGATTTGTTGGTTATATAAATTTTTTTGAATGTCTGTTTACATGTTCTTTCAAGTTTGACCCATATCCGATTCATGTGTTTACACTTGCCATACCATCCAAAATATTATACATGCTTAAAGAATAATAAGACGTCATAACACCATGGAGAAATTGTCACAGTTTTAATGGTGTACAGAACACAGTTCCTCTGAAAATCTGATCTGCATGTTTACATGTTTTTTTCTATATAAATGAGGCCTGAAACCAATCTCAAAATTTTTCCTGTTTACATGGTCCGTGAACACAGCTGATCTGTGTAACATGTGAGCAAAAAATGGAATTGGTTAAAACATTTAACAGACAGTATAGCCAATTTGCCAAATTGCGATATACACATTGAGCAATACATTCATAGGAATATAAAATATTAATTAAATGTACAAAAATTTATTTCTTTTTTTTTATTTCCATGCAATTATTTATTTTAAGCTTTAAGTACATCAAAATGTTAGCAGCTCAGAAATAAACACATGAAATTCACAACAACAGATTTAGGTATAAACTGTTTAAAATATTTAAGATCTTGACAAAACCTACCCCTATGGCAAATCGAACGATGTTCTTTGCCTCTGCCTGTGATACTACATATGGCAATGACTTCGGGTCAGTTGACTGTCCATCAGTAATAACAAGCAAGATTTTTTTGGCTGATGGTCTTGCCCCTCCAGCTGTTATAAAAAGCTCATTCCTAGTATTTGAGATTTAGGAAAAATTGCAACCCACATAAATACCAAATAACTTGTAAATAACCAACCAGAAATGCTTAACAACTTCATTGCATTACTCACTTTTTACAGAAAATGTAAGCCTCTAGTTTTTCATGATAATTATGTCTCCACTCTTGACTTCAGTTCAGTGTATCATTTGTATTTCTTATAATACTTTACATTTAAACTGTTAAACTACAAATATAAATTTATATGATAATAACACACATTGTGCCAAATAAAACATTTTCAGATTATTATAATAACAGAAACAAAGTCTTACACAAGTTTTTGGATGGCCTTTGCAGTGTAAGTGGAACCCATAAAGTATGGTATTCTTGCCACCTTAGTCTCCCATGTGCTGTCTTCAATTTTGAGTTGAGCAAAATTGTAATGAATACTACAATCACTGGAGTACTGTGCAATGGCAAACTGCAACAGATAAATTCTCATTAAGTGCTCTGTAAAGCCACATGTTTTCTGAAAAATATATTTATACTTAAAAAGACACCTTCATGTGTTTCACTTTTTTATATGCATAAAAATGAAAATATTTAAGGCTATTCCTACCTGTGCATCCCGCTCAGCAAAATGTTTGATCACATTTGTCACAAAAGTCTTCATGATCTGAAAATTATAATTCTCTACACTCCCTGATCCATCTAATAGAAAAGCTATGTCAATCTGACCAAGACAGTCTGGAAATAAAGAGAAGAAGAAGTGTGTTCATATGTAGTTAAAACTGTAGTAAAGTTACATCAAATGAGAAGAAAGTTGTTAAGTTAATTTTGTCATGATCTCCAGCTCGAGTGCCCATAAGCTACACCAGAGGGCACTCTTCCTGTCTTCTGGATTGTATCATGAACTGTGTTGTCAACACTCTTTTTGTTCCAATTCCTGCCACCTGTATGTAATGATCTCATCCATGTTTGCACATTTAAGCCTTTGTGTTTTTGCCAGATGTTGCAAAGTCTTGCGCACTGTTGTGTTTCTCTATGTTTCAGGATATTTACCCTGGTTTCTGTCATTGTCTTGGTTCTTTGCCAGTTTCCTTGGATTTACCTGTGTGCCTGCCTTGGACCTCTGTTGTAATGTGGATTTTTTACACTGCTTGTTCAATGGATCATGATTATGGACTACACTCAATAGAGCTTGTATTTGGATTTCCTAGTCAAGTCTCTGAGCAGTGCACATAACATTTAAAAAATATTTACCTCTATATTTAGGGCTCGGTATTGGTGGTTTGATTTCATTGCTTGTACTTATAAAGCACATGCCTCTGTAGTTGGTAGCTGCTGCACATTTCTTTGGAATCGTTGGGCCACAAATCTGGGTGAGATGGAATTGAAACATGAATTTAAAGGAATACTGAATCTGTTAGTAATTACCGACCACAATGTCAATCATTCTTAATGCTCTGAAAAAAGAATCAGCTTAGTAGATAAAATAAAATGCTCTTATTTCATATTACACATACAGTACATACATGTATTAATAACATAGATCAAATAAATTATATCAAATGTATTATTTTATTATATACATACAAAATGAGGTTGTTGTTCTGTAATATTGAGCATGAAATGAGCATGAAGTCTTCTCATTTCATGTATTTTAACATTTATAATTACTTTTATAAATTCAATGTAAATTTTCAGAGAATTTAATTTAAATTTTTAAGTGATTTAAACATTTGCAAGTGTGAAATAGATATGCTATGTACTTAATTTGTAACTGATCTCTATAGTGTGCTGAATAACTTACTGCCACCTTTGAAGATTTTGGATCTTGAACCAAGGAAAGTCCAAGAGACATGTTGACAGCTTCCGAGGGCACTTCATTAACATACAGACAGTTCATTTTCATTAAAAAGAAAAAAAAAAGTACCCATGGGGGTGAAGCGCATGCTCTCATCGCAGAATTGAGGTAGAAACTAATAAATATACTAGAAAGTCTATTATACAACATAATCTATTAAACAAACTCCACTTTAACATTTCCATATATATATTTCCCTATTTGTAGAAAATAGCAAATAATATTTCAATTATTACTATAGTACAAAACCCCAAATACCATTAATGTTCATTGATGAGCATCTTCCTTCTGTGACCAAACAGCTATAAATCTGTCCTCTTTGACTTTGACTGATTTGAATTAAAGGATCACTCACGATTAGGCTGTAAGAAAAGAGTTAAGAATATGTGTTAGGATTAAAGAATATGTGAATAAGTGTATACCATCAAACTTAAAGGTCCTATGACATGAAAATTTCACTTTCTGAGGTTTTTTAACATTAATATGACTTCCCCTAGCATGTATGTGGTCCCCAAGTTTCAAAAAATTTTAATCGGTGCAAATCGAGATTTTACTATCTTTCTCTGCCTTTGAGAAAATGGAAGCTCAAACGGGCTGATCTAGAATCTCCTCTTTGTGACGTTGTAAAGAGAAATGTTACCTCCCCTTTCTCTGCTTTGCCCGCCCAAATATTTACATATAATTCAGTCACAATGTCAGCACAGGCGTTACAGGCGTTACAAACAGACTTTTATGATATGGATTCGACAGCACCGCCACAAACAGTGAGTAACAGTGTTCAATAATGCCTGACCTGTGATCAGTGATTTCTGATGTGTAGTTAATCATTCAAGTTCACACAGACTTTCTTTCTAAATCGTTTAATACTGTTTATGCATCAGTGACTAAACGATCAACTTCACGTTGTTTCTCTTAGTAGCATGAAACAAATCTGTTATTTAAATTGTGATTTAACTACAGAGAGCGATCAAAGAACGCTCCCTTTTTTCCGGAGCTCTCACACATCGCGAGTATATCTGCACACTTGCCTAAACTGCCGTTACAATGAATGACGCTGTTATGCTGCACAACAAAGCTCTTACTATATTCATGTGTTTGCTGTTAGTTGTGGTGGAAGCATTTTGTGAGAGAAAACGTGTTGCAATAATGACGAGATCACTGCATTCACACGATAAACAGACTCTGTCTATTCAATACTCATCACTGCAGCCTTTCATGTGATGGGAAAAGATCGAAAAAATAATTATATAATCAACAAATCCACGATTCGTTAATCTCGACAGCTGTAGTATATATATATATATTTATTTATTTGAGAGGGGTTCCACATGTAATACGCATTTCAAATGCAAAGATGTCAGCCAATCACAACAGTTGTCGTTTACTCTGAGTCTCACAGCAGACACGCCCCTTAAAAAACAGAGCATTCAAGCCAGAGGGCTAATATCAGGATATAAAAAATGTTTTTTATTTCTAAATTTTAAATGTAAAAATCATACTAACAATTTAAGTACACCTAATGAAACATTAAAAAGCATTTAAAGAAAAGGAAATAATCCATGTCATGGGACCTTTAAAGACTGATGTGTGTCACAGTTTGCTTTAGGTGTTGGCTTAAGTTCATGTTTTCAAGTCTTTTATTTTGAAGTTTAGAAATTTATTTTAGTCATGGATCTTGTCTAGTCATGTGATTCCCTGTTCCCTCATGGTTGCGTTTCAGTCCATTGTTTATGCCCTTCACTTGCAAACTGTACTCCTGGTTACTTGGATATACGTCACTGATTACATTGCATGAGTGTCCACTACGGGTGAAACCCTTGGAATGGAATGAACTGGAATGTCCTAAGCCCTTGATCACTTAGAATGTCAATGTCAATGTCAATGTCACCTTTATTTATATAGAACAAAATACATTGCGTCAAAGCAACTGAACAACATTCATTAGGAAAACAGTGTCAATAATGCAAAAATGATAGTTAAAGGCAGTTCATCATTGGATTCAGTTATGTCATCTCTGTTCAGTTAAATAGTGTCTGTGCATTTATTTGCAATCAAGTCAACGATATCGCTGTAGATGAAGTGTCCCCAACTAAGCAAGCCAGAGGCGACAGCGGCAAGGAACCGAAACTCCATCGGTGACAGAATGGAGAAAAAAAACCTGGGGAGAAACCAGGCTCAGTTGGGGGGCCAGTTCTCCTCTGACCAGACGAAACCAGTAGTTCAATTCCAGGCTGCAGCAAAGTCAGATTGTGCAGAAGAATCATCTGTTTCCTGTGGTCTTGTCCTGGTGCTCCTCTGAGACAAGGTCTTTACAGGGGATCTGTATCTGGGGCTCTAGTTGTCCTGGTCTCCGCTGTCTTTCAGGGATGTAGAGGTCCTTTCTAGGTGCTGATCCAGCATCTGGTCTGGATACGTACTATCTGAGAATGCAGATAGAATCTGCCATGCAGCATTCTATGTAGGCATTCTTGGGCTGTATTATAAATGTAAAAACTAAATAATTTATATAATATAGAGTTGTTTGGTATGGGGACAAATTAAAGGTGATCTGCGATGACACCATAATTGTGTTCCATTGTTGTCTATGGAGCATATTAAGGAGTGTCTGTCCACATAAACTTCTCTCGTCCACTTCATGAAGTGGAAGGCACTTCAAAATGGCAGTGGAGATTCCCCCAAGGGGAAGTGCTTGTAGAAGTTTGAAAGTGTGTGATTAAAAGTAGTTGAACGTACCCCAGTTGTCTTGTTCCCATTGGTTCATTGGTTGCATGCGTCTAGACTATATGTCAAGTTTTCATTGGTTGGATTATGTCATGTGACCCTTACTGTTTGGTATTTATAGCCTTCATGTGGCTATTGTCTCTTCTCTAGCTTTGTTTGTGTAACTTGCTCTTTACTGAGTTGTCCATGTTTATTTTTCAATTAAATTCAAGTTTATTTGTATAGCGCTTTTTACGATACAAATAATTTCAAAGCAACTTTACAGAAAATTAAGTTTCTACAATATTTAGTAGTAGCTTATGGGTGGTGACTGTCAGTTTATGTGCATATGGCAGGAATTTTCAGAAAATATAATACAATACATAGTCAACCAGAGGATGAACACTAGTAACCCTCTGAGGTCTAAAGGGGTTTTGGGGGCCTGGAGAAGTTGTGTCATGCCCTGATTTTTTTTCAGTTGCTTATAAACATCTAAATGGCTAAAGTTTAATATCACTGTAATCAGCACAAACTGGGCTATAATAATATGTGAGCAGAATGTATGTACAGTAAGTAGACATTCAAAAGGCCCTTTTTACAGCTGCAGGTACCGCCGCCGCGGCGTTTGTAAAGTGCATTTGCAGCTTTTGACTGAGTGGTGCTTTAACCACAAGTTATCAAACAAGCACATCAAAGCACATTTTCGTAAATAGACGTCAGTTTTTTATCTCGCTGATGTGTTACATTTGACTGCTTCAGTCATGGAAAATGAAAGAAAAACACTATAGTTTATATATTTAGTATATTTAATATTTAATATTTACAGATGAAAGTTTGGTATTTATGAAGTTATGTGCATTTCTTAGAATAAATAAAAAATCAAGCAGGATAAATGTCAAGCCTGTGCCTGAGTCTGTGCTTATATTTTCTAAGCTACATGGTATTAAACCATATTTTAGATTTGACACATTTAAAAGGTGTGCAGTATTATTTATATTATATTAATTATGCGTTATATTATTCAAAAGAAATTGTGGTTTTACTTTGCATCGGAGCATTAAAAGTGGTAGCCTATTTTAGAGGGGGTAGGTTACATGGATTAATATGCAAAATGTCAATATTTTCATATATTATGCCTATATTTTAATTTATATTTTAAATATAAATATATATTTTTTCCTTTAATAAAACAACATGCATTTTTGTTATTCGTTACCTGTCCTTTATTTTGACATAACTTGGGAAAAAGACATTTTGCTTTAAACTGATTAAGAAATTGTTGCATATTTAAACTTGAAGCACTGTATAATTTCGTTCCCATTATTTAGGCCTAATTTGCCAAAAACCAGAAACAAATAAAATTAAACCTGCACGATTAAATCTTTGAAACTCTAAAGAATGGACGGATTAATAAAACGTCCTCACAATTAAACTCAAGTTCTCTCATTATAATCAACAAAATTCATATGATGTAAAAAAGAGCTTTAGTTATTGACAACTTAAGTCAAAGTCAAAGTCACCTTTATTTATATAGCGCTTTAAACAAAATACATTGCGTCAAAGCAACTGAACAACATTCATTAGGAAAACAGTGTCAATAATTCTAGTCTTACTTGATCTTAGTGCTGCGTTCGACACCATAGATCATGACATACTCATAGATCGATTACAAAACTATACAGGTATTCAAGGGCAGGCTCTAAGATGGTTTAGATCCTACCTCTCCGATCGCTACCATTTTGTTTACTTAAATGGGGTGTCATATCATTTATCATCAGTAAAATATGGAGTGCCACAAGGATCCGTCCTAGGTCCCCTTCTATTTTCAATATACATGTTGCCCCTTGGTAATATTATTAGAAAATACGGAATTAGCTTCCACTGTTATGCTGATGACACTCAGCTATATATCTCAATGAGACCAGATGAAACTTCCCAATTATCTAAGCTAACAGAGTGTGTTAAAAATTTAAAAGATTGGATGACAAATAATTTTCTCCAATTAAATTCGGATAAGACAGAAATATTAATTATTGGACCAAAAAACACTACACAGAATCTTGTAGATTACAATCTGCAACTAGACGGATGTACTGTTACTTCCTCTACAGTTGGAAATCTGGGTGTTATATTAGACAGCAATTTGTCTTTTGAAAATCATATTTCCAATGTTACAAAAACTGCATTCTTCCATCTTAGAAACATTGCCAAGCTACGAAACATGTTATCTGTTTCTGATGCAGAAAAGCTAGTTCATGCATTTATGACCTCTAGACTAGACTATTATAATGCACTTCTAGGTAGTTGTCCTGCTTCGTCAATAAACAAGCTACAGGTAGTCCAAAATGCAGCAGCTAGAGTCCGTACGAGGTCAAGAAAATATGATCATATTACCCCAATTTTACAGTCTCTGCACTGGCTACCTATTAAGTTCCGTATCAGTTACAAATGATCATTACTTACCTATAAGGCCCTAAATGGTTTAGCTCCTGCGTACCTAACTAGCCTTCTACCACGTTACAACCCATCACGCACCCTAAGGTCACAAAACGCTGGACTTTTGGTAGTTCCTAGGATAGCAAAGTCCACTAAAGGAGGTAGAGCTTTCTCACATTTGGCTGTTTAAATCTAGATTAAAAACACATCTCTTTCGCCAAGCATACAAATAATGTATACCTTAAATTGTGAGTGTAGTTGCATCTGATCAAATGTGCATTTTTATTCATTAGCTTGGGTTAAACTAATTTTACTTTGTTGGATCAGCAGCTATGCTAATGATGTCTCTATTTTGTTTCTATGTTTTGCCACGGGATTTACATCCCGTGTTAACTAGGATTTATACAAGCTCCAGTCTGGATCCAGAACACCTGAGAAGAGATGATGCTGACCCTCAGAGGACACCAGATGATGCTAACCTTGAATCAACAAACAGAACTAACAATTATTGCTACATGTGTGACTGCATCATATAATAACTATTAATTAATAATATTGATAGTTCATCGTCTAGCTGACTACGTCTTGTATTATTTATTTATTTTTTTTCTAAAATCCTGTCAAACGTGCATAATTTTCTGTAAAGTTGCTTTGTAACGATTTGTATTGTAAAAAGCGCTATACAAATAAACTTGAATTGAATTGAATTGAATGCAAAATGATAGTTAAAGGCAGTTCATCATTGAATTCAGTTATGTTATCTCTGTTCAGTTAAATAGTGTCTGTGCATTTATTTGCAATCAAGTCAATGATATCGCTCTAGATGAAGTGACCCCAATTAAACAAGTCAGAGGCGACAGCGGCAAGGAACCGAAACTCCATCGGTGACAGAATGGAGAAAAAACCTTCGGAGAAACCAGGCTCACTTAAGTGATTGCAAAGGGAGCCTTCTTTACTTGCTTTTAAAGTAGGGCAATAGCATATGGCCTAATTAAAAAAATCCTAATTTGTTTTTATTTTAGAAAAAAAGTACGATTTATGATTTAAACCAATTTTTAAAAGTTGTCATCAGTGCCCCAGAGCGAAAAGTGTGTCTAAACTTGATGATATCATGCTATAGTGTCAAATCATCTATACACAGTGTCAGAACATTTTGTCATAAACAGAACGAGCATCAGTTCACTGATGGGGATCGTGTCCAGTGTATCCATCACTGGGTTCTGTTGTCTTTTGTTGGATTGCTCCACTTGTGTCCAGTGTAGACCTTATTGTTTTATTTTACAGCCCTGCTTGTTTTAATGTTTTTATTAAATATCTGTATTGACTGCATGGTCATAGTATCAAATTATTTACTGCCATGCGACCTACAAAAGTAAAGCTTGGCATGTCGATCAACGAGCATTGCTGCAGGTTGATTTTTGGCGGATGTGCTGTTCTTGTGTTCCCGTGGTCATCTTCATTTCGTCGGGTGAAACGTCTCTCTCACTCGCAGCAGTCTGTGAGCAGCAACAACTTCCCCTTTGCACTCACTGATACCAGAAACACGCTCCGCCTTCACTCCGTGGATAAAGTATTTCAGTATGTTTGAAATGTCATGTTCATAACGTAGCATATAAAATAATAATAATAAAAAATAACAGGAGAGTTTCAAAGTGGCTTAAACTATTTTGTGTAAACTTTTTTCCCTATATTACATGCCAAACTAATAACATTGTAAGCATTAAATCTTTAATTGCTGCTTTCTGCTGTGAAAATTTTGTTTGTGATGAAAATAACAGTACATCTTTGTCAGTTATTACACATATTCAAGTGTTTGTGCAAAAAATATTAATGTGCATTAATGACATGAGGCGCCGTCTCATCACTTTAATTTTTTCCTGATAATGAATTTATAATTTTTTAATGAACATAATATCGTGCTGTCTCACATACAGTACATTAAAAATATATATAAAGAAAAATTGAAATGTTTTTTAAACGAAAACGAATTGTGTGATCTGTGAATGTTGCATTTCTCTCGTCGGAGAGAGCCAGCACTGTGAATTTCATCCTGCAGCCGACAAGAAAACATTTGTTTATTAATAAATAATTAAAATGTCTCATTTTCCACAATTTTTAGGCTACTTCTGCATGTGCTTTGTTGAAAACTTAATGCATGTGCTTGAGCGCGGGATATATTAAGATTTGATTATGTAAATTTAATATAAACCTCTGATTAGTTGAACATAACAAACGAACAACTAGAACTAGAAAAATCTTAAGTGGGGGCAGACTATTTTTTAGTCTATAACCAAAACAACAGTCCTATATAAATTAAATTAGCGCTTTTTTTTTTACAATACAATACATAAACCAGTTCAGCAAGTGAAGCCTCATAAGACACTGTCCATATGAAAGAGCAATCTCGACTCCCACAAGCCATACATAACTACTCCCAAAAACGTCTTGGTTACGTATGTAACCCTCATTCCCTGAAGGAGGGAACGGAGACGTTACGAATGGGATCTCGCCTGAGAGCCCAATCACCTTCGAGTGGTACAAAACGAGTCAATGGTACACAAGGTACCTTGGTCTGCGGGATTTGCTTCGCAAGCTCCGCCCCACAGAGCGGGTATATAAGAAGCAATGCGAGCAACTCACATTCAAGTCTTCCCTGAGGAGCCGAGCCAGTGACCCGGCCATTCAGCGCAACAGCAATGTGGCAAGGGGACGTAACGTCTCTGTTCCCTCCTTCAGGGAATGAGGGTTACATATGTAACCAAGACGTTCCCTTTCAGTCGGTCACGTTCGACATTACGAATGGGGTCCCTTACAAAATGCCACATAGCTGTCTTCCAGCGACCCGTGTGAGTGATAGCACCCTGTTGTAAGGCCAGCACGAGTGAGGGCCTATAGCTGACACAGAATACACTGGGTAGCATATTCCAGCTAGATGTGTGCTAGCAGGTTGCCTGCCTGTGGGAGGACTTACAGAAGGCAGGTGTCCACCAAGGTGGTGATACATTAGAACTCTGAGGTACCCAGCCCGCAGGGTGGAAGTTTCAATGACAGAGCTGGCAAGGGGTTTGCCAAGGGAAAGACACATAATGCGGAGAGACGTACTGTGGACATACACACGTGGGATTGCCCAGAAAAGGGGAATCATAACACATGGGGGCACCTAGTCCCACACAGGGCTGACCAAAGCGCATGTACGCAAGTGTTGGACATAAACAGTGCTGGGGGAACCCAGGGTTCTGACTGAGGAACTCACCTGAGGGGAATAGCGCACCCATCCAGTCCGCGGAGTGGAATGGCGCAGCAAGCGGATTGACACCGAGCAGGTCCTTACAGGCCCGAAGGGGCGAGTACCCGGGAGGACACGGGCTCTACACGGAGATCATAAAATCTTGCGAATGTGTTAGGTGTCGCCCAGCCCACAGCTCTACAGATGTCTGTTAGCGAGGCGCCATGTGCCAGCGCCCAGGAGGAAGCTACACTCTAGTTGAGTGAGCTCTCACCCCTTGGGGGCATGGCAGGTCTTGAGCCTGATAAGCCAAGACAATAGCATCCACTATCCAGTGGGATAACCTCTGCTTGGAGACAGCCTTTCCCTTCTGCTGGCCTCCGTACCAGACAAAGTGCTGGTCTGAGGTCCTAAGAGATTGAGTTCTGTCCACGTAGGTGCGGAGTGCACGTACTGGACAGAGCAGCGCCAGGGCTGGGTCTGCCTCCTCCAGGGGCAGTGCTTGCAAGTTCACCACCTGATCCCTAAAAGGAGTGGTGGGAACTTTGGGCACGTACCCAGGCCGGGGTCTCAAGATAACGTGAGAGTTAGCCGGCCCGAATTCCAGGCACGCTTTGTCAACTGAAAATGCCTGCAGGTCCCAGCGGCCAGCTGTGTGCCAGGGCGTCCGTGCCGAGAGTGCCCTCGGTCAGGGAGTAAAACAACTGGCAGTGGGAATTTTCTGGAGCATCTCTGAAGCGTTCCCAAATCAGCTGAACCGACTGGGGGTGGAGTCTCCATTCCCCGGGGCGAGACTGCTGCCGTGAGAGCTCATATGTAAGCCGCACGAACATGGTGACTGAGTCTATTTCCATACCGAGAAAAGAGATCCTCTGCACAGGGGAGAGCTTTCCCTTTTCCCAGTTGACCTGATGACCCAGTCGGTCGAGGTGTCTGAGCACCAGATTCCTGTGCTCGCACAACCGCTCTCGAGAGTGAGCTAGGATCAGCCAGTCGTCGAGGTAGTTGAGGATACGGACACCTTGTTCCCGGAGAGGAGCCAGGGCTCCCTCCGCGACCTTCGTAAAGACACGGGGAGACAGGGCCAACCTGAATGGGAGAACCTTGTAGTGATATGCCTGCCCCTCGAAAGCAGAAGAATGTGAGGAAGAATGGAGACATGAAAGTACGTGTCCCTCAGGTCGATTGCTGCAAATCAATCCATCGGATGAATGCATTCAAAAATGCACTTGGGTGTTAGCAACTTGAACAGGAGTCTGTGCAGAGCTCGGTTTAAGGCATGCAAGTCCAGGATTGGATAGATTGAAACAGTTTTTGTGTGAAGGTTTGGGTACCACCGGCCGCAGGGCCAGTGGCGGGACAAAAAGAAAACGAGAAGGGGCAGAGACGGGTTGCGCCGCCCTTCTGCGGCCATCTCCTCGCTGCAGCTGGGGTGAAGGCTGCTGCTGTGGCCGAGCGAGAGGGGAGGAGGCCACAGGGGGGTACCCTTGGTGACGAGCAGGCTGAGGCGGCTGAGGTGGCTGCGCCGGTGGTGGGGTGGAGGCAGCAGTGGGCTGCCAGGGCAGGATGTGTCTGATGGCCTCAGACTGCTTCTGGGCGGCAGAGAACTGCTGGGCAAAGCTCTCTGCTGCATCACCGAAGAGGCCATCCTGGGAGACCCGGGAGTTGAGGAGCTGTCCCCGATCAGACTCCCTCATGTCTGCCAGGTTCAGCCATAGGTGGTGCTCCTGGACCACCAAAGTGGACATTACCTGACCCAAGGAGCGCACTGACCTTCATCACCCGGAGATCGAGGTCGGTAGCAGTGCGTGCCTCCTGCAAAACCCCTGGGTCAGCACTGCCCTCGTGCAGCTGCCAGAGCAGCTTGGCCTGATAGACCTGAAGTGAGGCCATGGCATGCAGGGCAGAAGCGGCCTGGCCCGCAGCTCTGTAAGCCTTGGCCTCTGTACGCGTGGATGAGATCTTACAGGCCATGGAGGGCAGCTTGGGACTGCCACGCCTAGCGGAGGTGCTCTGTGGACACAGTTGCATCGCAACAGAACGCTCCACTGCGGGAATCCCAGCATACCCCTTGGTCGCCCCGCCACGAGGGCAGTGAAGGCGGAGGAAGTACCAGAAAGGTTTCAGGCAGTTAAATGTGCATTCCATGAACTGGTTACTTCCTGGTGCACTTCCGGGAAAAAGGAACTAGAGGTGGGTGCTGGCGATCTGCATGAGCAGCCCCCAGGAACCAATCATCCAGCCTCGAGCGCTCGGAACAGGGCGGAGGATTGCACTCAAGCCCGATGCTCTCCGCTGCCCGGGAAAGCCCGGCTGTCAGCTCGGGATCGGACTCGGACAATGCTGGCACTCCCAAGGGAGGCAACGCAGCTGAATCCTCATCTCCCGAGGACTCAAGCCCGCCTTGTGATGCGGCGATCGACATAAGGTCATCTTAGCGAGCCCCAAATGAGATGTCAGGAGCCTGAGAGGGTACAGCAAACTCATCCGGAAACTCAACCAACTGCGGCGTATGTGAGGCGGGTGTGGCCCGAGGAGGTTGGCTCGTTGGGGAAGCCCACACAGTAACCCTCAGATCACCCTGGCCACCAGCCGAAGTAGCCCTCTTACTAGCTAGAACGGGGTGTGGCAGAGGGGACTCTATACCTTTTAAGGTAATCGAGTCTCGATCTCAATGCCGAGATGGTCATGTCACCACAATGAGAACATGAGCCGTGAAACCCAGACGAACCGCTGAATTGCGCCGTCACACCAACACAAGCTCTTTCTTGTAGCACTCCGGTGAAAGCAGCACGCGATGTGCTCGGATCCGAAGCGAAAGCTTGAATGCGAGTTGCTCGCGTTGCTCCTTATATACCCGCTCTGCGGGGCGGAGCTCACGATGCAAATCCCGCAGACCAATGTACTTTGTGTACCATTGGCTTGTTTTGTACCACTCGAAGGTGATTGGGCTCTCGGGCGAGATCCCATTCGTAACGTCGAATGTGACCGACTGAAAAAATATTATTATTTTCACAAGACCATAATGTTAATAACAAATCATCAATTAATAATTAATCATTATTTTACGAGACTCATTGTTATTTGTGATCATGGGTGTTTGAGGAAGGCTTTAAGACCAAGCGGAATTCTCTGTTCCTGCCTCACAGAGCACGGGACTCAGGGTTAGGCGCTCAGTGATGCAGCTTCACAGTCTGCGGTTTGACTTTACTGAATGAGATTGAGGCGAATACAACTTATTGATCATGAGCCCAACATTTAGCAAAGCAGGAAAACATTCATTCTAACAGAAGGAAGACGTATTTCATTGAGCTAATGCTGTTAAATAGAGAGAGGGGGAGAGAGAGAGAGAAAAACTAGTCTAGGGCTATTCTTAAACTTGGAGCTCATTATATTGAAGTATAAATACAAACACCAGAAACATTATGCATTTTATGAATAATGAAATGTTATGAAAAGTATGAATTTTATTTATTCACATGCTGTATGGTTGAAATAATATTTTAGTTCACAACTTTAAGTTCCGTTGTTTAAAAAAATGCTTTATTGGCTAATGTTTCATAAACCTTCAGTTGTTATGCTTTAAAATCCATGCCATTAGTAATTTCACAGTATTTTCACCTCTTAAATAACTAACCTTTAAAGTCACAGTTCTATAATGGTCAAAATTACTCAGGCCAATTGTATTTTTTAATGACATTATTTTATTATTTTTTATTTTATTTTTTTGAATAATTGTAGCCTACATAAATAGGTAAAGCAAAACAAATATTCGGATCATCCCTTATTTTTTCCCTTATTTTCTTAAATAATAAACACGTATTTTCTACAAGAATAAACATGATAACATCCATCCATCCATCCATCTTCTTCCGCTTATCCGGGGCCGGGTCGCGGGGGTAGCAGTCTAAGCAGAGAACCACAGACTTCCCTCTCCCTAGACACTTCCTCCAGCTCTTCTGGGGGGACACTGAGGCGTTCCCAGGCCAGCCGGGAGACACAGTCTCTCCAGCGTGTCCTAGGTCTTCCCCGGGGTCTCCTCCCAGTGGGATGCGCCCGGAACACCTTCCCGGGATGGCGTCCAGGAGGCATCCGGAACAGATGCTCGAGACACCTCAGCTGACCCCTCTCGATGTGGAGGAGCAGCGGCTCTACTCTGAGCTCCTCCCGTGATAACATATAACATATAACATTTAACATATAACATGATAACATATTAATAATTAATAAAAATAATTTAAGCAATTAAAACCTTTTTTAAAACTTGAATTTAAATACTATTAAACTAACTTTAAATTCTCAAGGAGTTTATAAGTCAAAAATGGTAAAATGTCAAAGTGCATGTTAAATAGCCTAAATGAACTTGTGTTAACAATAATTAGAACTAACAATATAATTAGATTTTTTTAAATGAACAATTCCTGTATAAAATGGGACAGCAACCTTTATATCAAACATTTTTTAATCGTCCACAGCCGAGCATCGCGGGAGGCTGATCTGCACCAGAGCGTGTGAAGTGAATGTGATGAACGAAGTCATTTTCAAATGCAAGAAAAAAAAGAAAAAAAAAAACCCTGGATAGCCTAGATTAGGCCCATGCTAAAAAATTTAAACATGCTAAAAAATAAATTACATTTGTCAGAGGAAAAAAATATATGAGTCGTGTATAGGTTGCATTTAACGGATTAATCGCCTATTTTCGTTTGCTGCATGTTTTTTTTTTTAAACAAGCTAAAAAATAAATCAGAGTTTGTGAGAGGAAAAAATATAAGTCAGGTATAAGTTGCATTATATTACATTTAGAAATAATAACGACTGGCCTAATAATGTTATAATGTACCAACAGGATATGTTTAGTTCCCTTCACTTTACAACAAATCCTTTAAATTTAACAAATTGATCAGAACACAACAATAATTAAAAATATATAATTCTAATGGATAAATATAATTGCAGTATATAATAATATAGGCTTAGTAATAAAATAATAATAATAATAATAATTTAAAGCTAAGCATAAGGTAAGGTTGGGCTTTCTCATTCGGGAGAAATCCAAATGTTTCCATATTCGTGATGTTGCCCATTTGAAGCTTAACTATTATTCATGAGGTAAATAGGCTGTGTAGTTCACGCGTTTCAGTATCGATGGAAAAAAAATCATAATTAACAATATGTCAAAGTGCTCATGCCGAATGTCTGGTGAACGACTGCTGTTTCCAGTGAATATGTGTGCGAGGCACCAGCACGATCAAACAGCTGAATCAAATAATACTTAATTTTTGGTCACACATAAGGCATAATTAAAAAATGCAAAGTGTTGGTAGTTTGAAAAATCAAGAATAATAATAGAGTTAATACTAATTATTGCTAAATGCTGGACCGTTCCCATTCCGCTCTGCATATGGAACCTGAAGATTTTTTTAAACCAAGAATGAACTGAAATGAAAATTAAAACATTTAGCTTATATATATATATATATATATATATATATATATATATATATATATATATATATATATATATATATATATATATATACACATAGGCCTTATATTTATTTACTGTTTAATAAAAATAGCATGCATATGATCCTTTGTGTAAAGGTCTTCTTTAAATTTTTGTTTAGTAGACTGTAGCCTAAGACTATCCTACATTTTAAAAATTAACAAATTGTAAATTTTTTTATGTTTTTTTTTTTTTAAATGGTACGAAGTTATAAATTAATGTTATTGTTGTTTTACTTCCTTCTTTTATCTCATTTTACAATTACATTCATTTCGCAATCCGTCCCTTTGCGCCACCTGGCGTTAGTTTCGCTATTGAATTACATTTACCGCCGCAGCACCAATGCCCAAATAGGCTGGCCAGCTACAGTACATGATTGTGTTTTTGAGAAACGAGGTTAATGCTTGGTTAGTGAAAAACAAAAAATTGTGAATCACTTGAATAAGGCCATAAAACACAAACAGAACATTGGTTCCCAGGACTTTTCAGAACTGGAGCTTGTCGCTTAGAATTTTTCTTTCTAAATTATTTGAAAATCATCTTGCTTATTTACCGACAGAAAACAATATATTGATTTAAATTTTCTAAGACACTTTTTGTGTGCCTCTATGCGAGAGGGCATAAACTATTGTGCACTATGTTGTGTTTTACACCTCAGAAGACAAAGGCCCACATAATGAGCTATTCCGTCAGGTGTGTGACTGAGAGGGAAGAGTTACAAGAAGTTGAGGACAAAATAAATGTATATATTTTCATGTTCGTAGTTTATTTAGAATATATTTAACTATCCCACAAAATAATTGAATATTCACTTGCGAGTGCAGTTAAACAGTTTATTAGGAACAATCATAGCTGACTTTCAAAGCTGAATTTTTAACATCATTACTCCAGTCACACAGTGATTTTCTACAAAATATAGTTATTATTATTATTATTATTATTAGGGGTTCAAGCATGAAGTGCTGAAACCCTATTGTAATTGTACTGATTTTTATTATTATTATTTTTCTTCTCCCCTAAAACACGTTGTGCAGCCCAAACCGTAAGAGCTGGAACCTTGAAACTTTGCCAGATGGTAGTACAAAAATCGAGGAGAGGTTCAGAGAGTATGATCCCGACTGGCCCATAGGTGGCGCTACAGTGCAAAAAAACAAAATTTTCAGACATTTTTGGCCATAGATGGTAAACCGCTTGACGTAGACTCAAAAACTATACATCGTTGTTATTCTTGGGTTAGTACGAACAAAATTGTTCTGAGCCTTTTTTTACTCTACGACGCATCTTTTTTCCGTAAAATTTACCTAACTCTCAAACCTACTTTCGCGAACAAGTCCTAGGATTTTCAACCAATTAGAACCAAACCACTGCAGAAATATTCCCTGGACACTCAATATAAATAATTAAAAAGTTGAAATTTTGATTCTTACGCGAAACAGCGTCTATGCTACCGTTAGCCAAATGTTATTTTGACTATAACTCTTGAACGAAATGAGATATCTTCACCAAACTTGGTACACATATGTATGAGCTCAATCTTTGGTCAAATAAAAAAAATGCGCATCTCTGCCACTTGAGGGCGCTCTAAGATGGAAAAAACACATAAATAACTATAACTAGGCAACCGTTGGCTTGATCGACTTGAAAATTGGTATGCAGTGTCTTGGTCTGAAGGGGCACAAGTACGAGTATGAGGACATTTGCATATCTCAAAAAACATGGCCGCCATTGGCCAAACAATTTTAAGCGCCTATTTGAAAGGGTTAACGGAAGTTGATTGGAACGAAACTCACTGGGTATGTTTGACTCATGAACCTTAAGGTCTGTAAAAATTTTGAAAGAAATCGGCCACTAGTTGGCCCTAACGAGTTTTATGGCTCTGTAATCACGTGGTGTTTCACATATCAACACAATATGCATATCATTTGATAGATCTCCTCATAATGCACAACTTTGCCTCAAGAACCATTGCTGTCAATCAAACCGTTCAATTGTTATTCACAAATATGTTAAAAAACTACTTTTGTGAACTAGTCCTAGTTTTTTTGCCCGATCGGAACCAAACCACTGCAGTAATATTCTGTGGGCTCTCTAGATCAATAATTATCAAAAAATGTTGAATTTTGTACTTTGGTTAGCTTTAAAGGTGTAATTTAGAAAAGGGGTGTGGCCAAACATACCCCAAAGCCTATAAAACCAAAACAAAAAGTCAAAATATTCTGAAACTTGGAATAAACATGTGACCGATGACTCTTAACAAGTATGCAAAGTTTAATGTAGATCAGTCCTTAGGTGGCGCTTTAACAGTTGAAAAAGCCTCAAAAACACAAATTTTCTATAGAAAATGATCACAATTTGTAGAACATGTTCATACATACACACAAACACTAGATCTTAATATCATATAAAAGATCTCCTCTTTGTGAACAACTTTGCCTCTGGGAGCGAAGATGTCAATCAAATCGTTCATTAATTATTCAAGAATATGATAAAAACCTACTTTTGCAAACTAGTCCTAGGTTTTTAGCCTGATTGGAATCAAACCACTGCAGTAATATTCTCTGGATTCTCCAGATCAATAATTATCAAGAAAAACTAAAATTTGTCTTTCGGTTACCTTTGACAGGTTAATTTAGAAAAGGGGTGTGGTCAAAATACCCAAAAGCCTATAAAACCTAGATGAAAACTGAAAACTTTACAAAACTTGGTGAAAACATGTGACAGGTTACTCTGAACAAGCACGCAAAGTTTCAAGGAGATCGGACCATAGGTGGCGCTATAACAGTAGAAAAGGTCTCAAAAACACAATTTATATGGTAAATGGCCTCAAAATGGCTTCAAACAAACACTAGATCTTCATACCATATGATAGATCTCCTCATTCTGAACAACTTTGCCTCTGGGACCAATGTTGATAATAAAACTGTTAATTAAATATTCAAGAAAATTTTAAAAAGTTAATTTGGCAAACTAGTCCAAGGCTTTAAGCTGAAAATCAATAAAACCACTGAAGTACAATTCTCTAGACTCTGAAGGTCAATAATTATCAAAAACATGTTGAACAATTGCATTTGGACAACTATAAACCAGTAATTTTATATTATGTTCTTTTCGTAGTGTACACAAAGGCTTATAAATACAAACAGAAAGCCCACAAATTATCAAAACTGTGTAAAATAATGCATAATTTCATTCTAAACAAGCATGCAAAATTTAAGAGAGATTGGGCAAAAAATAACACTATAATAGTTATGTTTAAAAACACAGTGTTGTTTGAGTAAATGCAATTTATAACCACTAGATGGCAGTGGAAGACCACTAATGGGCTCATTCAGCTAAGTTAAACAGTACTGTTCAAAGGTTTCATGAATTCATGCCAAAACATTAATAACTGTTATAACATTTTAAATCTCATTGAGTCAATGTTTTCCATTTTGTTCATACAGATATATCAGTTTTTACAATTTTGCCACATTATGATTACAGTTTAACCTGAAAATGACATCTAAACTCTTAAAAAGAGAAGACTTGCAATAAGTTTATTGTCATCTATCACTTATTTCAAATACCTATATCTGCAACAAAATATGTGTGCATGTATATGTGTGTCTTTGTCTTTGTGTGTGTGTGTGTGTGTGCATATGCTTATAGAGTATTAATATAGTAGTCTAACCATTAACTTTCAGTGTGTGTGTCTGTCTGTTAGCCTATTCTCCATTTTGGATGTGTTTAACTGTCATCCATACATCCAGGTTAGCTGAGACCACCTCAGAGGCCTTAATGTGCTTTGAACCCCAAAAAATGCTGCTTGTAGCTTTAATTATCATTATTATTAATGTTGAAAATAGCTGATAATATTTTTGTTCATGTTTTTTTTTTAATTTTGATAAATTGAAAGAACAGCATTGCTTGTTACATTGATTACATTTACACTTATTTGTTACATGTAAGTTATGGTAACACTTTACTTGAAGGGGTGTACATAAGACTAACATGACACCTTCATAATCATGCTATGACACAGGAGTTTTTATGCATGTTTATGACAACTGTCATTAAGTGTCATTCGCTCAATTATGACATTTTTAATGCAAAGATGACATTGTTTGAAATGTCTTTGTTATGACACCTTGACATAAACCAATACATCATAACGTGTCAGTGTCTTTGTCATGACAACTTGACATTACCAAGACAACGCAACTTGTCAGTGTCCTGGTAATGACAACTTGACATTACCAAGAAAACATAACCAGTCATAAATCTGTTATAAAATATGACATAGCAGATTAATTATCAAATTTAAGAAACTACTTAGCTTTATGGGTTAACAGTACATTAAAGTGTCATGTGGTTGGTTTTGACTGTCATGAGGCCGGCATTTTAATTGTGTCATTAATTTATGACCAATTTTTTTCTTCAGTGGTACAAATTTAATTTGTCATTAAAATGTCATTGAGTGTTAATAATCTGTCAAATAGTTTTATAACGGTGTCATGAATATATTTCTTGACCTCAAGTAAAGTGGTACACATTTAATTTGTCATTAAAATGTCATTAAGTGTTAATAATCTGTCAAATAGTTTTATAACAGTGTCATGAATATTTTTCTGCAGTGGTACGAGTTTAACTTGTCATTTAATGTTAAGTGGTATTCCTATATGGTCAAATAATGTTAAATACCTTAACAGAATGCAACAGACACGTCAAAAGATTTTACTTTTTACTGTCATGAGGCCGGCATTTTAATTGTGTCATTAATTTATGACCAATTTTTTTCTTCAGTGGTTCAAATTGAATTTGTCATTAAAATGTCATTAAGTGTTAATAATCTGTCAAATAGTTTTATAACGGTGTCATGAATATATTTACACGGTGTCATGAATATATTTCTTGACCTCAAGTAAAGTGGTACACATTTAATTTGTCATTAAAATGTCATTAAGCGTTAATAATCTGTCAAATAGTTTTATAACAGTGTCATGAATATTTTTCTGCAGTGGTACGAGTTTAACTTGTCATTTAATGTTAAGTGGTATTCCTATATGGTCAAATAATGTTAAATACCTTAACAAAATGCAACAGACACTTCAAAAGATTTTACTTAACTTTATGTATGTGCACAATACATAAAAAGTTGACAGACTGCAAGGATGACTGCAAGTGTCTCTTTAATATTTGTATTAATTAGGACTGTCAACTGATTAAAATACTTAATTACAATTAATACTTTTGAAAGCCCTAGTTTATTTATTTGTTTGTATTGGTTATTTTTTTGTTCAGTGACCACAACGGATGGAATCATCCGCTGCTACAAGAATGCCCTTAAGAGATTCACCAAGTTTGGATCCAAGAAAATACATAAGACAATACATAAGACAGACAATTGTAGTAACACTTTTGATGGCCTTGATGAGCCAGTGAGACCTACACCTGGGGGTAGAAAACGCGGACTGGACAAAGAAAATCACAAAAAACAACAAAAAAGAAGGTTCGTCATTCGGGTGGCACGTTAATACCAACAGTGGGATGTCAACACAAAGCTGCCGCCAAAGGTTTCTGTCAGGCCGAGAGGCTGTCGCCGGACGATCTGATGGTAAATTTCAACTATTTTTATGAAAAACCAAACAAGGTTGACCAGGACCAGGCCATACATTATCTCCTGGACATCACGCAAGTGACAAGGAAGCGTCCGACAGTCCAGGACATTAACAAACAAAAAGACCGGAACGTATCTGTTAAGTACAGTCTCTTGTGCAACAGACATCCGGAGAAAGTGCCCGTTTGCAAGGCGACCTTCATAAAGGTGTTTGGTGAGTACAACTTTCGTTTCAGAATTGACTAGTACAATACCGTTTTGTAGGTTTGTAGGTTTCCCCCTCGCGCCAATATAACAGCAGGAGAACAATTATGTCACATAACGTTACATTTACCTCAGGAAAGCCATTTAATGACCATAGCATGTTAACTGAATAGAAAAAAATAGCTAGAGAGGAGATTTTGCTGAGCACTATATTACATATTTATTATATATGTTGCACGTTCTCTGGTTTGTTTGTTTTTTAAACGACCATCCATAATTTTTTTCCAAAAATTGATGGATTTATAGCATTTTGAAAAAAAAAAATTAACTTTGAATTTATCATCAACAAAATTGTTGTTTGATTTAATAATCATTGTTCAACATGTTCAGACTGAGCCAAAACAAAAAAACATTTTAACAGGATAAATTGAATATTCACAAAATGTGTGGGTCTAGGTAAAAAATGTTATTTTCCTGAAAACTACTGAAATGGATTTATCCCGTTTTGGAAAAGAGCTCCTCATATATATATATATAAACAATGTAAAACCTAAGCTTATTATAAACTTAAAATGTAACATTTAAAATTTAAAATATTACAGTTTTTACAGCTTAAATACAAATACATACAAAGATTTGTAGTGTGTGAATTATACTTGTGTATTTACCAACATTAACTCAGCCATGCATATTGCAATACACAGACTCCATTTTCAGAATTCACCAGAAAAAATGTTGTTGATGTGCCAAACAGTGGTAGAAAAGTTTTTACACCAATGTCATATTATACTATTTGAATCAAAATAAAGAGGGTGCTAGTTTTGTTTCGCAAAGGGTTGTTTGCTTTTACCCAGTTCAGTGACAGGAAATTATGCAGGCCAGGCCATCAATGCAAAAACATTACAATTTTAAGTGATTTTAAGGTGTTTTTATATTTGTTCCTTCCCTACAGGTTTGCACAAGGTTTGCAGTTGAAGCAGCTTGCCATGATCAATGACGGTATAGCAGGAAGCACAAAGACACTGATAAGAATGACAAAAGTACTCAGAAAGGTTGTTGCATTACTTTTTAGTTGTAAAAAAAGTAAAATGTGAAAAATGTTATTTCAGTGTTTGATAAGTCCAAACCCACTGTAGACAACTGGAATTTAACATTGCTACATACTTATTTGGTGCACTCAACTTTATAAAATTCCATACTAAGACAATGTAACAGTCAACTTGTGATGTGTTATATCTATATTTGAAGGTGTGCATTGCTGCCCTCAAGAGACTGAGGATCAAAGGAATGAGAATTGGTGGTCAACATCGATTTGTTGTTATCGACGAGAGCAAATTTGCTCACAAACAAAAGGTAGGCTGTTTATTTGTATGCAGCCCTACTTAAACTTTACTTGACATGTATCAGTTTTGTCATGTTAGTGCAGTGCCAGTCTGAGATTATGTAAAGAGAGATGATGGGAGATTTTACTGTAAACAACTTCAACTGAAGAGAAAAGAAGACATTAAATCTCTGAAGATCTCAGCAGAGGAGGATTAAACAACTCCACAAACACCATTACCAGCTTCACTTATTACTAGCCACACTGACTTTATTTCTGTCATAATCAGAAGGTCTTTTTGAGAATTAACAGAGGTTTAGATGTTGATGGTTTGTTTATTGTGTAGTTACCATGATGGTGATGAGTGTTGGCTTTAGCTGTGCTCTTGCCCTTGACATTTGAACATTAGTTTTTCTCTGGATGCTTAACACTAAGTAGACATCCAAAAGGCCCTTTTTACCACCGCACGTACCGCCGCGGCGGTGCTATAAAGTGCATTTGCAGCCTTTGACCGCTGAGTGGCGCTTTAACCACAAGTTATCAAACAAGCGCATCAAAGCACATTTTCGCTAATAGACGTCAGTTTTGCCTCACTGATGTGTTAGATTTGATGGCTTCAGTTAGGGAAAATGAAAGAAAACACTGTAGTTAAAATATTTAATATTTAATATCCACAGACGAAAGTTTGGTACTTATGAAGTTATGTGCATTTCTTAGAACAAGTTCAAGCAGGATAAATGTCAAGCCTGTGCCTGAACCTGTGATAATATTTTCTCTAATCTACATGCTATTAAACCATATTTTAGATTTGACACATTTAAAAGGTGTGCAGTATTATTTATATTATATTATGCGTTATGTTATTCAAAAGAAATTGTGGTTTACTTTGCATCGGAGCATTAAAAGTGGTAGCCTATTTTAGGGGGGTTGGCTACATGGATTAATATGCAAAATGTCAATATTTTCATATATTATGCCTATATTTTAATTTATATTTTCAATATAAATATATTTTGTTGTTTTCATAAGGATAACTTTATCACAGAATATTTTTCTTTTTGGCGGCACTTGTTTAGTTTAAAAGTAGACATGTCAAGCTTTCTATAGATATCTCTCTCATGTCTCTTCGTTGAGTATTCACGGAGTTACAGTTCATTTTAATGACGTGTTTGTAAATGAAGATCAGCGCAGACAAAGGCTGCAGACAGCACACCTTGTTTGTTATCTTTATTTTATAAGTGCACAAAGTTTTGTTGTTATTATGTCTGTATCCAAAAAAAAGTAGACCCTTTACAGATTCGATTGATGTATTGCTCTTATCTGTACTATTAAAACTAAAGGTGTAATTTAAGTTCTTTTCGGGGGTTGTCAGGAGAAAATGACTCATAACGGTATCCGCGTTAATCGACTCCAGAGGGTTAATAAAACAACATGCATTTTTGTTATTCGTTACCTGTCCTTTAACTTATTGGGGAAAAAACATTTGTCTGTAAACTGATTAAGAAATTGTTGCATGTTTAAACATGAAGCACTGTATAATTTCATTCCCATTATTTAGGCCTAATTAGCCTAAAACAAGAAATGAATCAAATTAAACCTGCACGATTAAATCTTTGAAACTCTAATAAATGGATGGATTAATAAACTGTCCTCACGATTAAACTCAAGTTCTCTCATTATAATCAACAAAATACACACGATGTAAAAAAGAGCTTCATTAACTGACAACATAAGTGATTTTAAATGGAGCCTTCTTTACTTGCTTTTAGTGCTGGGCGATAGCATATGGCCTAAAAAAATAAATAAATCCGATTTATGATTTAAATCGATTTTAAAATCAATATTCAAATGACAAAAAAAAATTTCAAAACCATTTTTAATATAGTTATAAACTTATAACTGAGACAAGATGATAAAACAACTGTGATGTTATCACCTTAATGCTGAAAAGACCTTTATTTTATTCTATTATTTATTATATATTATTATTATTATTTTTTTTTTTTGTTAATATTAGCCCATCAGCTGTGCAAATTTTGTTTGTGAGGAAAATAACAGTACATTATTGTCAGTTATTTTATCTAAACAGATCGATTAATTTCTTCAAGATTTCAAAATCAAACAGCCTACTGATAATGCAGTAGCACTGTAAGATTACATTTGTTTGAATGCATTATTGCTAAAGCGATTGCGTGTGAATGTGATTTATCTGTTTATCATGCTTTAATCATGCTTTAACCCGAAAATAATCAGTAAAATAAACAGACAAACTCATATAGCCTTTAACATCCCGCTCAACTATTGCAGTCATTATAACCTGATCAAGCCATAGCTAAATATGTTTAACATGAATTCTTGCTGAATATGCAGTTATATCACGGGCTCCAGTCAGAATCACACTGCCCCGTTCATCCTCTGCTTGGCGGCATGTCTCTGTCAGACTCGCAGGGAGGGTTGAGCCACTCTGAACTACGGGAGCCTGAGTGGTGCGTCGGTGGATGTTAAAAAGAAAACCGATTTTCATTCAAAGAGTTAATTGATAAAATCGATTTATCACCCAGCCCTACTTGCTTTCATATTATTTAATGAAAAAAAAAATGCAGCTGCATTTAAATGCAGGTGTTCTAAAATATGTGCAAGATTTGCACTGCAGGTGTGATTGTAGATGTGCAGCTTTTATTCTTATTTATTTTATCTTCATTACAAATCTTGATTGTTTTCATTTTGGATAATTGCATGTAAAAATAATTAATTATTATTCATATTAATATTCATATGCAAGTATTTGTGCAAAAATTATTAATTCGCATTAATGACAGGGCGCATTAATATTCAACATTCAACCATCAGTGAATGTTGCATTTCTCTGTCGGAGAGAGCCAGCACTGTGAATTTCATCTTGCAGCAGACAAGAAAACATTTGTTTATTAATAAATAATTAAAATGTCTAATTTTTCACAATTATTAGGCTACTTCGTGTGCTTTGTGGCAAACTTAATGGATGTGCTTGAGCGCGGAATATATTAAGATTTGATTATGTAAATTTTATATAAACCTCTGATTAGTTGAATATAACAAATGAACGACTAGAACTAGAAAAATCTTACTTGGGGACAGACCATTTTTTTGTCCTATATAAACCGGTTCAGCAACTTCGAAAGCCTCATAAGACACTGTCCATATGAAAGAGCAATTCACACCTTTATATCGACCCCCAAAGGCCACACATAACTAACCCCAAAAACCCAACCCCCTCCAGCTGAACAGAATTCGGTCTGTGTTTTGGCTCAGAGGAACGGTGTGTTACTGGGCTGAAACATGCTTGCACTCATAATAATAGTAATATATAGTTTTATAATTTTTAATCAGTTTAAGCTTTGAGAAACCGCGTTCTCCAGAGATCACAGTGACAGTGAGAAGCACTCTCAAAGCCACAAAAACATTTGGAAAAATTTATTCCATCCCTTTTTCACAGATGAATTTAAGCGCATCCAGTGGTTTAGCAACCAGGCTCCAGCAACCAGGCGTCTGCCCAAAGTCAGCTCTTTGAACAATTCATGCCCGCGAATCTCCATGATTCAGGGCCTTTTCCAGTCTTAAGCAATCCTGAAGAGTCTTAAGCAATCATGAAGAACGCCTCAAGGTTACGTATGTAACCGTAGTTCCTTGAAGGAACGAGACGCTGCATCTAGCGCTTTGGGGAACATCCCTGACGAGACCGACTCTGAATATCGAGTGCAATCTGTCCATCGTAAAGGCGTGACGTCACGGGCGGGGTACGTAGCGACCAGGAAGCTATAAAAGCACGTGCCGTGCAGCTGGCTTCAGCTTCGAGTAGGGAAGCAAGTGCCGGTAGGGGTGCCGGGAGTATGGCTTTGCGACGCAGCGTCTCGTTCCTTCAAGGAACTAGGGTTACATACGTAACCTTGAGGCGTTCCTTTTCAGGAACTCGAGCTGCGTCTAGCGCTTTGGGGAACGATGTGCCCACGCTGCCAGACTTCCAAATCCCTGCCTAGTGTGTATCCGAAGAGCACAGCTAAGGCGAGAGAACAGAAGTGCCCAGAGTGGCTCGCATTTCAAGATTGTAGAATCTGACACATGTAGAGGGCGTGGACCACCCCACAGCGTTGCAGATGTCCAAGAGGGACACACCTGCTAAGAAGGCCTAGAGGCCGCCATACCCCGAATAGAGTGAGCCTTGGCCCCCAAAGGAGGGGGAAGACCAGAGGACTCATAGGAGATGTTGATAGCCTCTACTATCCAACGATTAAGGGTCGTATGCGTCCAGCACTCGAACTGGACACATACAGTTTAGCTTCTCCTGGTCTGGCTCCCTGAAAGGGAGGAGGGCAGAAGGCCTGTGGTACTATGGGTTGTGGAGTAACAGAGGGAACTTGAGGAACATAACCCGCTCGAGGGTATAAGAATGCTTTGGCCATACCAGGGGCAAAGTCTAAGTAGTTAGGGGCCACCAAGGGGCCTGAACCTCTAACACCACAACCAGGTCCCACGGGGGAATACGGGACCGTACTTTAGGTCTCAGCCTCAGTGCACCATGAAGGAAACGTGTAACTAGGGGGTGTCTACCCACTGACTGACCATTGAAAGGGACATGGTAAGCAGCTATGGCCGCCACGTACACCTTTAAGGTGGAG
The DNA here is from genome assembly GCF_963082965.1 of Carassius carassius. Classification (NCBI taxonomy): domain Eukaryota; kingdom Metazoa; phylum Chordata; class Actinopteri; order Cypriniformes; family Cyprinidae; genus Carassius; species Carassius carassius. Next base: position 127,386 of record NC_081794.1, read on the forward strand.
TGAGTTAACCCCGCAGAGAGCCTAGCTTATTGAAACTCCAGAACTGTACCAACTGGGCAGTTAACAGGGTCAAGCTGGCGGTCTCTGCACCATGAGGAGAAGAGTTTCAACCTCAGGGTGTACAGTTTCCTCGTAGAGGGAGCTCTGGATTGGAGGAGGGTCTCAACAACCTCGGTTGAGAGACCGGAAGATATGAGCTGTGCCCCCTCAGGGGCCACACCGACAAATTCCACAGCTCCGGGCGAGGGTGATATATTTGCCCTGCACCTGAGAGAACAGATCTGTCCAGATCGGAATCTCCCATGGAGAGCCGTCGAGGAGAGATCTGCGAGCCATAATAGGCCCGACCGGAACAGGGCTACTAATAACAGACGGACCCTGTCCCGGCGTACTCTCGCCAGACCTCCCGGGAGCAGAGCAATAGGGGGAAATGCGTACAGACGAAGCCTCGGCCAGGTCTGTACCATAGCATCCAGTCCCAGAGGAGCTGGATGAACTAGAAAGAAACAGAGGGGATTTTGCGATATCTCTTGAATCGCAAAGAGGTCCAAAAACTCTCCAAATCTACTTCACCACCTCGGGGTGAAGCCCCCTGGGCCTCGGCCCCTGTCTCTACAGTATGTAGAGAAGGATCTGGTGTGCCAGCTTGTACAAGGGGCGCGAATGCTGATCTCTCTGGTGACCGATATAAGAAATCGCCAATGTGTTGTAGGTGCGCACCAACACATGGTGACCTCTCAGGTCTGGGAGGAAATATTTCAATGCTCGATGCACAGCTAGCATCTCTAGACAACTGGTATGCCATGCCAGATGGCGACCGCTCCACAGACCACGGGCAGGGTGGCCACTCATGACCGCACCCCAACTGGTGAGGGACGCGTCTGTTGCTAGCGTTACACGGCGACAAGGAGCTCCCAGCACCGGGCCCTGATTCAAGAACCAAGGTTTCTTCCATATGTCTAAGGCACGAAGGCATCGCCGCGTGACCTTGATACTTTGTAATGGATTCCCCCTTGGGGAAAATCCCTTGGTCTTGAGCCACCACTGTAGGGGTCTCATGTGCAGGAGGCCAAAAGGTATCACGTTGGACGCAGCTGCCATAAGCCCTAACAGTCTCTAAAACTGTTTGACAGTGAGTGACTGGCCTTCTTTGACTCTCTCGACTGATGTGAGGATCGACTCGATCCGAGCAGGAGACAGAAGTGCCCGCATCGTGGTCGAATTCCACACTACGCCTAGATAGGTGGTTCTCTGAACTGGAGAAAGTACACTCTTCTTGGCGTTTAGTCTCAAACCCAGCTCCCCCATATGTGCGAGAACGACATCTCGATGTCGAACCGTTATTTGCTCTGATTGAGCTAAAAAATCTACCAATTGTCGATATAGTTCAGAATGCGGATGCCCTGCATATGGAGGGATACCAGAGCCGCATCTACACATTTCGTGAACGTGCGGGGTGAGAGTGCGAGGCCAAAGGGAAGTACTCAATATTGGTAAGCTTTGCCCCCAAAAGCGAACCTCAGAAACTTCCTGTGTGGTGGAAGGATGGATATGGAAGTATGCGTCTTTGAGATTTATTGTGACAAACCAGTCCTCGGATCTGATTTGAGCTACAATCTGTTTGACAGTGAGCATTTTGAACTTCAGTAACCTTACTGAGAGCTTTAGATGACATAAGTCTAAGATCGAACGCAACTCCCCATCCTTCTTTGGAACTATGAAATACCGGCTATAAAACCCGGACTCCCTGTCTAGAGGAGGGACCACCTCGATGGCCTCCTTCCTTAAAAGGGTATTCACTTTTTGTTCCATAACCAGAGCCTGCAGGGGGCAGACTATTGTCGGTGTAACCCTGTTTAAGGTCAGCGGTGGATGGCTGAACTGAATGCGATAGCCTCTTTCTACTGTGCGCAGGACCCATTGAGATACATTGGCAGTAGTTTCCATGCTGCTAGCTAATGTACTAAGGGAAACAGTCTCTCGAGACTGATCTCTGGTGTAAGAGGCTCCCGAAGGGGAGGCGAGCATCCCAGCTCCGCTACACTCACGGGCGGAAATAACTGAGTAGTGCTCGCTGGAGGCCGCTACACCCTTAAACTCTGGCAGGGTTGGCAGACCCACCTCCCGAGGGCACTGAGGTGAGACGGGCATCGTGTAATGAGGTGGACACCGCTCTACCCCAGTAGGGGCTGCCCTCTGTAGTCGTGACCGAAATGCGTCATGACTTCCTGGCCGTGGACCTCCCAGCCTGAAGTACTCCAATTCGGATTCGGATTAGGCTGAGAAGTCACTGGCCCAGACTCTACAAACTCTGTTTGTACGCGGAGGGGACTGCTCCCGCCCAGCAGTCCCTCCAGTACATCTAACTTCATGAGTCAAATAACTGTCATTATATTCCTCAGAATTTAATGAAATCAAACAATCAGACAAGTAAATACGGTCTGGATTGTGATACAATACACATTGAAGTGATATATAGAACTTCTCGAAGTTAGATAACAGTCATTAGATTCCTCAGAATCCAATGCAATCCAAATTCCTTAGAATTTAGTGAAATCAAACAATCAGACAAGTAAACACGGTCTAGATTGTGATAAAGTACACATTGAACTGATAGAACCAACTCCTGCTTATTAAATGGAGTTTAAAGCGGGTAAAGTTTAAATGGAGCGATCGGGTATGGAAAAATTCACATCAAAACTGAAATTGATGTAATACACGCGTTGCCTCGACAGCGCGCGAATAGCTTAGTCACACAAACAATATTAATCCCCTCGGAGATTAAATAGCTGCTCATTAACGCTGCCCGTATAATGTTAGGCATAACACTGTTTGTATACTGTGCTTATGCAACTTTATGTTTGTGCAACTACAAGCTCGCCGACGCCCTCCGTGTCAATCTCCTCGGAGAAAGAAAGGCAGAGCGTCAAGCCCAATACTCGGGGGGGAAGAACCGAAGCTCGGGCTTCTGAACCCCGGAATCAGGCAGATCTGGTGGGTAAGGTAGGAGATAAGGACGTGCCCGTCTCCATACCTTCCAGCAGATCGATCTGCGAACCCAACGTATGCCGGCGCGGCTTCGCCTCAGCGAAAGCGGAACCGGCATCGCGAGGAACGCTGGCGAAGGCTCACTTCTCAAAGAGAGCCCTCCGGGATCGAAGCGTCCGCATTGGCATTCGTACACAATCGAGAGCCGACTCAGCGTGCTTCGATCCCAGGCAAGCCACGCACAAACTCTGTGTATCCCCACTCGTAATGTAGCGAGGGCAGCGAGGAACACACAATCTATAACGTGGCTTGGAATCACCTTCAATTTGTTGGTCTTTGCTTTTACTTTGGAAAAACGGAATGAACGGGAGGAGATTTTGGGAGATGATTTGTTCAGGTACAACCCTAGACTGGCAAAGAAAAAATAAAAGTTTGTAGTGCTGCTATCTGTGAAAAGATGCAAAGTACAACACATTTCCATTTTTATGAGAGATTTATTGGTCTATAATAAAAAATACTCTGTACAAAATCCATATGTATATATTAAAATTTGAAGTTTTGGTCCTCTCTTGCCTGCGGGTGTCGCTGTTGGACAGTGTTTTCTCTACTTCCTGTTGGCCTTCTGTAGCAAATTGTAGCTCCGTGTAGCTGTTTTTAGTTTATTTTTTTCTCTAGAATCTTTATCTTACTATCACTCTCTGTTTTTTAAAGTGGTAAAATATAACTTAATTCACACCATATTTCTGATATTATCGATCAATCTTATCAGATTAACTTTGATCGTTCACTTTTATTTTATTTCCGTGAGTGCAGTACACCTGCAAAGCGTTAGCACTCGTTAGCTTGTCATTAGCGTCTTCATTCGAACCTATCGCTGTTTTCTTTTCTCCTCTCCCTCGCTCCAGTTTTTCACAAGTTCATCAAACAACCGCAGTAAGAATTTTCATCAAGCACGGTGAGTAATGGCTTCTCCTATCATTGTTTCTTGCACCTCTTGCCACATGTACAGTTTATCTATCTCTGTCGCTGATGAGGGATTCACATGTGATAAATGCAGGGAAATAGTTAGGCTGACAGAGAAGATTTCAGAATTAGAGACACGCATCCAAACTTTAATTGAGGATAGTAAAAATGTTAGGGCTCTAGATACGGCTTTGGATGCGTCTAGCTCAGGGATTCCTGTACATTGTTCGGTTCCGGAAACAGAGCCCCAGCAGCAGGGCAACTGGGTGACGGTGAGGCAGCATAGTCGTGGGTCAAAACACCGCTCTTCTGTTCCGATCAAAACATTAAACAGGTTCTCCCCACTCAGTGATGCACCCACTGAGAAACCTGATGAAAGTGCTCTAGTTATTGGTGATTCTATTGTACGGAACGTGAATATAGAGACACCAGCCACCATAGTCAAATGTTTACCGGGAGCCAGAGCGCCTGACATCTTGGCAAATTTAAAAGTGCTGGCTAATGCTAAACGTAAATACAGTAAGATTGTTATTCATGCCGGCGCTAATGATGTTCGACTTCGCCAGTCGGAGATCACTAAAAATAACATTAAAGAGGTGTGTGAACTTGCAAGCACGATGTCAGACACTGTAATATGCTCTGGTCCCCTCCCTGCTTACCGTGGTGATGAGATGCATAGCAGATTGTCATCACTCAATGGCTGGATGTCTAAGTGGTGCCCACAGAATAACATAGGTTTCATAGACAATTGGACGAGCTTTTGGGGCAGACCTGACCTGTTTAAAAGAGATGGTCTTCATCCCTCCTGGGGTGGCGCCACTCTTCTCTCTAGAAATATGGCAAATAGTTTTAGTGTTTATACTTGACTAACTGGGGCCCAGGTCAGGAAGCAGACAGACTGGCTAAACCGACCGTCTGCTAGCTGCCTCCCGTCACAGAGGTCAGTTAATTCTCAGCACATAGAGACTTTTTCACCTAGATATCACACTATAGATACTGTGTCTGTTCCCCGAACTAGAAAAAACAAAAAACGTCCAAACCAGGTTAAGATTAACAATTTAATTGAGGTTCAACAAATAAAAAACAGAAGCAATATGGATAAACAAATGATAAAGCTTGGCTTATTGAATATCAGATCCCTTTCTACGAAAACACTTTTTTTAAATAATATGATCACTGATCATAATATAGATGTACTCTGTTTGACAGAAACCTGGCTAAAACCTGATGATTACATTATTTTAAATGAGTCCACCCCCCAAGATTACTGTTATAAACATGAGCCACGTCTAAAAGGCAAAGGTGGAGGTGTTGCTTCAATTTATAACAACGTTTTCAGGATTTCTCAGAGGGCAGGCTACAAGTATAACTCGTTTGAAGTAATGGTACTTCATATAACATTATCCAAAGAAACAAATGTTAATGATAAATCCCCTGTTATGTTTGTACTGGCTACTGTATACAGGCCACCAGGGCACCATACAGACTTTATTAAAGAGTTTGGTGATTTTACATCTGAGTTAGTTCTGGCTGCAGATAAAGTTTTAATAGTTGGTGATTTTAATATCCATGTTGATAATGAAAACGATGCATTGGGATCAGCATTTATAGACATTCTGAACTCTATTGGTGTTAGACAACACGTTTCAGGACCTACTCATTGTCGAAATCATACTCTAGATTTAATACTGTCACATGGAATTGATGTTGATGGTGTTGAAATTATTCAGCCAAGTGATGATATCTCAGATCATTATTTAGTTCTTTGCAAAATTCATATAGCCAAAATTGTAAATTCTACTTCTTGTTACAAGTATGGAAGAACCATCACTTCTAACACAAAAGACTGCTTTTTAAGTTATCTTCCTGTTGTATCCAAATTCCTTAGCATATCCAAAACCTCAGAACAACTTGATGATGTAACAGAAACTATGGACTCTCTCTTTTCTAGCACTTTAAATAAAGTTGCTCCTTTATGCTTAAGGAAGGTTAAGGAAAACAGTTTGACACCATGGTATAATGAGCATACTCGCACCCTAAAGAGAGCAGCCCGAAAAATGGTGTGCAGCTGGAGGAAAACAAAACTAGAGGTATTTCGTATTGCTTGGCGGGAAAGTAACATATCCTACAGAAAAGCATTAAAAACTGCTAGATCCGATTACTTTTCTTCTCTTTTAGAAGAAAACAAACATAACCCCAGGTATTTATTCAATACAGTGGCTAAATTAACGAAAAATAAAGCCTCAACAAGTGTTGACATTTCCCAACACCACAGCAGTAATGAGTTTATGAACTACTTTACTTCTAAAATCGATACTATTAGAGATAAAATTGCAACCATTCAGCCGTCAGCTACAGTATCACATCAGACAGTGCACTATAGACCCCCTGAGGAACAGTTCCACTCATTCTCTACCATAGGAGAGGAAGAATTGTATAAACTTGTTAAATCATCTAAACCAATAACATGTATGTTAGACCCTATACCATCTAAGCTCCTGAAAGAGGTGCTTCCAGAAGTCATAGATCTTCTTCTGACTATTATTAATTCCTCATTGTCATTAGGACATGTCCCCAAAACCTTCAAACTGGCTGTTATTAAGCCTCTCATCAAAAAACCACAACTTGACCCCAAAGAACTAGTTAATTATAGACCAATCTCGAATCTCCCTTTTCTGTCCAAGATACTAGAAAAGGTGGTATCCACACAATTATATTCCTTCTTAGAGAAAAATGGTATATGTGAGGATTTCCAGTCAGGATTTAGACCGTATCATAGTACTGAGACTGCTCTTCTTAGACTTACAAATGATCTGCTCTTATCATCTGATCGTGGGTGAATCTCTCTATTAGTTTTATTGGATCTTAGTGCTGCGTTTGACACAATTGACCACAACATTCTTTTGCATAGACTTGAATACTTTGTTGGCATCAGTGGAAGTGCATTAGCATGGTTTAAATCATACTTATATGACCGCCATCAGTTCGTAGCAGTGAATGAAGATGTATCCTATCGATCACAAGTGCAGTATGGAGTACCTCAAGGCTCAGTACTAGGGCCGCTACTCTTCACGCTTTATATGTTACCCTTGGGAGATATCATCAGGAAACATGGTGTTAGCTTTCACTGTTATGCTGATGATACTCAGCTCTATATTTCTTCGCAGCCCGGTGAAACACACCAATTTGAAAAACTAATGGATTGCATAGTCAATATAAAAAACTGGATGACGAGTAATTTCTTACTGCTAAATTCTGAAAAAACAGAGGTGTTAATTATAGGACCTAAAAACTCTGCTTGTAATAACCTAGAACACTGTCTAAGACTTGATGGTTGCTCTGTCAATTCTTCGTCATCAGTTAGGAACCTAGGTGTGCTACTTGATCGAAATCTTTCCTTAGAAAGCCACGTTTCTAGCATTTGTAAAACTGCATTTTTCCATCTCAAAAATATATCTAAATTACGGCCCATGCTCTCAATGTCAAATGCAGAAATGTTAATCCATGCATTTATGACCTCAAGGTTAGATTATTGTAATACTTTATTGGGTGGTTGTTCTGCTCGCTTAGTAAACAAACTACAGCTAGTCCAAAATGCAGCAGCAAGAGTTCTTACTAGAACCAGGAAGTATGACCATATTAGCCCAGTCCTGTCAACACTGCACTGGCTCCCTATCAAGCATCGCATAGATTTTAAAATATTGCTTATTACTTATAAAGCCCTGAATGGTTTAGCACCTCAGTATTTGAATGAGCTCCTTTTACATTATAATCCTCTACGTCCGCTACGTTCTCAAAACTCAGGATATTTGATAATACCTAGAATATCAAAATCAACTGCAGGCGGCAGATCCTTTTCCTATTTGGCGCCCAAACTCTGGAATAACCTACCTAACATTGTTCGGGAGGCAGACACACTCTTGCAGTTTAAATCTAGATTAAAGACCCATCTCTTTAACCTGGCATACACATAACATACTAATATGCTTTTATTATCCAAATCCGTTAAAGGATTTTTAGGCTGCATTAATTAGGTAAACCGGAACCGGAAACACTTCCCATAACAACCTATGTACTTGCTACATCATTAGAAGAATGGCATCTACGCTAATATTTGTCTGTTTCTCTCTTGTTCCGAGGTCACCTTGGCCACCAGATCCAGTCTGTGTCCAGATCAGAGGGTCACTGCAGTCACCCGGATCCAGTACGTATCCAGACCAGATGCTGGATCAGCACCTAGAAAGGACCTCTACATCCCTGAAAGACAGCGGAGACCAGGACAACTAGAGCCCCAGATACAGATCCCCTGTAAAGACCTTGTCTCAGAGGAGCACCAGGACAAGACCACAGGAAACAGATGATTCTTCTGCACAATCTGACTTTGCTGCAGCCTGGAATTGAACTACTGGTTTCGTCTGGTCAGAGGAGAACTGGCCCCCCAACTGAGCCTGGTTTCTCCCAAGGTTTTTTTCTCCATTCTGTCACCGATGGAGTTTCGGTTCCTTGCCGCTGTCGCCTCTGGCTTGCTTAGTTGGGGACACTTCATCTACAGCGATATCGTTGACTTGATTGCAAATAAATGCACAGACACTATTTAACTGAACAGAGATGACATAACTGAATCCAATGATGAACTGCCTTTAACTATCATTTTTGCATTATTGACACTGTTTTCCTAATGAATGTTGTTCATTTGCTTTGACGCAATGTATTTTGTTTAAAGCGCTATATAAATAAAGGTGACATTGACATTTACATTGACTTTGGCATATTGAGCTGTTTTAGCGATCTTTTAATGGCTAAGGGACAGACAACAATAAATAGGACCAACGGGACAGACTTTGACATGCACACACAGAGCGCTTGCTGACAGACGCGAAGCTGAAGCCAGCTGCACGGCACATGCTTTTATAGCTGCCTGGTCGCTACGTCACCCCGCCCGTGACGTCACGCCTTTACGATAGACAGATCGCACACGATATTCAGAGTCGGTCTCGTCAGGGACGTTCCCCAAAGTGCTAGATGCAGCGTCTCGTTCCTGAAAAGGAACTATTGTATTCTCCTTTTCTTTGAGAGATGCGATGTCATTTTGAAATCCAAATACGCGCCCATGGTCTCGAAGCAGTGAAAAGCGCTCTTTTACAGAACGGAGGCGACGAATTTAAAAAAGGAGCCTCATTGTTTCTCATTTAAAAGCGGTCGTCTTTTTTACTCATGACCAGATAGCCTAATTTTATTCATCTTGACATTTTTGAATATACATTGGCAAGGCGGGAATTTTTATTCTAAATTTAAAGTGAATTTAAATTTGTACTAATGGAGTGCATAATAATTTTCTCTCTCTCTCTCTCTCTGTCTGAGAGGGTTGGGTGTACAAGGGTTCCCACGTGGAGAGGGCGACTTTTTGTTTTTTTCTATTACTATTCTTTCGTTTTTCTACTAAAACTTAAATATTATTTTGTAAAGGAGATTATAGTTTATTTTTGATTTTGGTTTTGAGTGTATCCATCCTTCTTTGGAACTATGAAATACCGGCTATAAAACCCGGACTCCCAGTCTAGAGGAGGGACCACCTCGATGGCCTCCTTCCTTAAAAGGGTATTCACTTTTTGTTCCATAACCAGAGCCTGCAGGGGGCCGACTATTGTCGGTGTAACCCCGTTGAAGGTCAGCGGTGGATGGCCGAACTGAATGCGATAGCCTCTTTCTACTGTGCGCAGGACCCATTGAGATACATTGGCAGTAGTTTCCATGCTGCTAGCTAATGTACTAAGGGAAACAGTCTCTCGAGACTGATCTCTGGTGTAAGAGGCCCCCGAAGGGGAGGCGAGCATCCCAGCTCCGCTACACTCACGGGCGGAAAAAACTGAGTAGTGCTCGCTGGAGGCCGCTGCACCCTTAAACTCTGGCAGGGTTGGCAGACCCACCTCCCGAGGGCACTGAGGTGAGACGGGCACCGTGTAATGAGGTGGACACCGCTCTACCCCAGTAGGGGCTGCCCTCTGTAGTCATGACCGAAATGTGTCATGACTTCCTGGCCGTGGACCTCCCAGCCTGAAGTACTCCAATTCGGATTCGGATTAGGCTGAGAAGTCACTGGCCAACTACAAACCCAGCCTGAAGTACTACAATTCGTATTCGGATTAGGCTGAGAAGTCATTGGGCCAACTACAAGCTCGCCGACGCCCTCCGTGTCAATCTCCTTGGAGAAAGAAAGGCAGAGCGTCAAGCCCAATACTCGGGGGGGAAGAACCGAAGCTCGGGCTTCTGAACCCCGGAATCAGGCAGATCTGGTGGGTAAGGTAGGAGATAAGGACGTGCCTGTCTCCATACCTTCCAGCAGATCGATCTGCAAACCCAACGAATGCCGGCGCGGCTTCGCCTCAGCGAAAGCGGAACCGGCATCGCGAGGAACGCTGGCGAAGGCTCACTTCTCAAAGAGAGCCCTCCGGGATCGAAGCGTCTGCATTGGCATTCGTACACAATCGAGAGCCGACTCAGCGTGCTTCGATCCCAGGCAAGCCACGCACAAACTCTGTGTATCCCCACTCGTAATGTAGCGAGGGCAGGGAGGAACACACAATCTATAACGTGGCTTGGAATCGCCTTCAATTTGTTGGTCTTTGCTTTTACTTTGGCATATTGAGCTGTTTTAGCGATCTTTTAATGGCTAAGGGACAGACAACAATAAATAGGACCAACGGGACAGACTTTGACATGCACACACAGAGCGCTTGCTGACAGACGCGAAGCTGAAGCCAGCTGCACGGCACGTGCTTTTATAGCTGCCTGGTCGCTACGTCACCCCGCCCGTGACGTCACGCCTTTACGATAGACAGATCGCACACGATATTCAGAGTCGGTCTCGTCAGGGACGTTCCCCAAAGTGCTAGACGCAGCGTCTCGTTCCTGAAAAGGAACTATTGTATTCTCCTTTTCTTTGAGAGATGCGATGTCATTTTGAAATCCAAATACGCGCCCATGGTCTCGAAGCAGCGAAAAGCGCTCTTTTACAGAACGGAGGCGACGAATTTCAAAAAGGAGCCTCATTGTTTCTCATTTAAAAGCGGTCGTCTTTTCTACTCATGACCAGATAGCCTAATTTTATTCATTTTGACATTTTTGAATATACATTGGCAAGGCGGGAATTTTTATTCTAAATTTAAAGTGAATTTAAATTTGTACTAATGGAGTGCATAATAATTTTCTCTCTCTTTCTCTCTCTCTGTCTGAGAGGGTTGGGTGTACGAGGGTTCCCACGTGGAGAGGGCGACTTTTTGGTTTTTCTATTACTATTCTTTCGTTTTTCTACTAAAACTTAAATATTATTTTGTAAAGGAGATTATAGTTTATTTTTGATTTTGGTTTTGAGTGTATTTGTGTTTTGTTTGGGATTGGGATGGCGTCCCTCTCCATGAGGGTGACGCCACCTGTTTCCCTCCGTCATGGCGTCAGGTGTGTTCCTGCATCAGGTGTGGTGGTGGAGGATGTGTTGGTAGCGGAAGGAGAGGAGATCGGATTTGAGAATATTACATCTACGTCTCGTATGAATAAAGCGGTGGTGGTGTTTGTGAAGGAGGAGGTGCACGTAGGCCGTTTGATTACAAACGGGATTGTGGTAAGTGGAGAATTTATTATTGTTTCACCGCTTGTTGCTCCAACCACAAAAGTAACCGTGTCAAACGTGCCTCCATTCATTCCCAACGAGGAGATTGAGCGTGGACTTTCGGGCTACGGGAAAAAACGCTAGTGCAATGAAAGTGCTTCCACTCGGCTGTAAGAATGAGTCGTTAAAACATGTAATGTCTTTCAGAAGACAAGTGTTCATGTTCCTGAACGAGCCGAGTATTGACGTGTCGTTTAGGGTGATGCATGAGGGGAAGGCTTACATGATTTATGCCAACACTGGGAGTATGAAGTGTTATGAATGCGGGGATGTTGGCCATAAGCGATTAATGTGCCCACATAAGGTTGGTGTTAGAACGCGTCAGAGAACGCCTGGCCGAGCGCAGCGGGCGTCGGGGAGAACGCGTCAGAGAACGCCGGGCTGAGTGCCACGGGCGGCGGGGAGAACGCGACAGAGAACGCTGGGCCGAGCACCGCGGGTGTCGGGGAGAACGCATCAGAGAACGCCGGGCCGAGCGCCGCGGGCGTCGGGGAGAACGCGACAGAGAGCGCGCTGCCTTCAGCTGTGGAGGAGCGGGAGGATCACAGTGGAAAACAGGCAGAAAGCGTAATTAATGACAGTCATACTGAGGAAGCTGGTGCTGAACCAGAAGCAGGTGAAAACAGTGTAATGAAAAACGATGTGAGTGAACATGGAGATACTGAAATGGAAAGTGTTGATCTATCAAAGAGTCAAGAAAACTGTGAGACAGAAATGAAAGATGATGATACTTTTTCTGAGGTTTCTGATGTGGGCTCGTAGATAGAAAGGGACGTGTACACTCTAAAAGAAATAAATGACTTTCTAGACATGACTTTTGGCAAGGCTTTCGATGTCTCTGATTTTTTCCCAGACCCTGAGAAGTTCATAGCATCGGTACTGTTATTTCAGAGAACGGTTAGTTATGAGGCTTTAGACAAGAAAAAGAGGTTTAGACTGAAGAAAATGGTAACAAAATTGAGAAAAGATAAAGTTGTTTCCCAAAGACACCAAAATGTTTAAACATCACGCGGTGAACTTTACTTTTTACTGTCTCTTTCTGTCTCTGTCCTCTTTATTTTTATATTCCTACATGGATGTTTTAAGGGTGGGATCTCTAAATATAAACGGTGGACGAGACCGGGGAAAACTAGGAATGGTTTCTGAGTTTATTAAAATTAAAAATGTTAACGTTTCTTTTTTACAAGAAACCCACACTAACAAGGACAATGAAATTGAGTGGGGAATGTGGTGGGAAGGTGGTGTTTTAAGCCATGGCACAAACAACAGTACAGGAGTTGCCATTTTATTCTCTGCAAACATGAATATCAACATTTTAAATATAGACAAGATTGTTGAAGGCAGATTGTTACTAATAGAAATTGAATACGAAGAAACTGTGTTTGTGCTGGTAAATATATATGCTCCCAATAACGGTCCAGAACACAAGGATCTTTTTATGAAATTAAGAGATGTTGTCCAGAAGTATGATGAGAGTGTGTGTCTGGTAATTGGTGGTGACTGGAATTGCACAACTAATTTTATTGTAGACCGAAATGGTGAAGAGCCTCACAGTCAATCTGCTACCCTGTTAAGTTTTATTCATGAATTTCAGCTAATAGATGTGTGGAGAACAAGAAACACGGGTGTGAGACAATACACATGGCTGAAAGTGTGTGATGATAGAGTCTCTGGAGCAAGATTAGACCGGTTTTATTTGAACGAAATGTGGAGTAATAGTTATTGATGCTTCTATTTCTCCCAATGGTTTTTCAGATCACCACATGATTACTTTGGTTTTAAACATAAAGAAGACACAAAAGTCTAATTATTACTGGCTTTTAAATGTTACATTTTTAAATGATGTTTTATTTTGTGAAAGTTTTAAAGTGTTTTGGAGCAACTGGAAGTTGAAAAAGTCTTCATTTGAAAGTCTGTGTCAGTGGTGGGATGTGGGAAAGGTGAACATAAGACTTTTCTGTCAGAATTATGCTACACAGACATCAACCATAGTGAAAAACACAGTAAGGACTTTACAGAAGGACATTGAGTCGATGGTATCCAGTAGTGAAGCTGTGCATTGCGTTGTTTTAAAAAAGAAAAAACAAGAACTGAACTTTTATTTGTAGGAGCAGGCAAAGGGAGCGTTGATAACAAGGACATGGACGCTCCAAGTGCTTTCTTTTTTAATCTAGAGAGAAAAAGTGTCCATCAGAAGCAAATGTGTCATCTCCGTCGGCAAGATGGATCGGTGACTTCAAATCCAGCTGAAATGAGGAAGCTAGCGAGCGACTTCTATAAGCAGCTGTTCAGCGCTGAGAGCTGTGATGCTGCGAGCGTTGAGGATCTGCTGGAGGAACTGCATCAGCTTGAGCACCAGCAGAAAGAGGCACTGGACACTTTAATCTCTTTTAAATAACTCACGGAAGCAGTGCATCAGCTACACACTGGCCGTTCTCCAGGGATTGATGGCTTATCTGTGGATTTTTATCAGAAATTCTGGGATATAATAGGACCAGATTTTTATGAAGTGTTGTTGGACTGCATCAAGAACAAAACACTTCCCACAAGCTGTCGACGAGCCATCCTGTCTCTCCTTCCAAAGAAGGGGGACTTGGGATTTTTAAAGAACTGGAGACATGTATCCTTACTGTGTTCGGACTACAAAATATTCTCCAAATGCTTATCAAACAGACTGAAAAATGTTTTAGACCAGTTGATTCACAAGGACCAGTCATCCTGCATTCCTGAAAGATCAATTATGGACAACCTGTTTTTATTAAGAGACATGATCGACATTAATCAGTTTTATCATGAAAATCTTGGGTTTTTATCATTAGATCAAGAAAAAGCTTTTGATCGAGTTGATCATGAATATCTTTTTAATGTTTTAAAGTGTTTTGGATTTGGTGACAGTTTTATATCTTACATTAATTTGCTGTATTTTAATGTGTCTGTGCTGGTGAAAGCAGGAGGTGGTTTGAGTGAGCCGATCCTGGTATCCAGAGGCATCCGGCAGGGATGTCCACTGTCTGGACAACTATACAGCCTGGTCATAGAACCTTTGTTGTGCAGGTTGAGGAAGAATCTTAATGGAACAGCAATTCCTAATTCACAGGACAATTTTAAGTTATTTTTATCAGCATATGCAGATGACATTACTGTTTTTATTTCAAATCAGGATGACATCACAATTTTAAATCAAACTCTTGGTTTGTATGAAAGAGCTTCCTCTGCAAGAGTCAACTGGTCCAAAAGTGAAGGTTTTATTGTTGGTGGGTGGGAAGGCACAGGTTTCCCTCAACTCCCGGGTGGGTTACGCTGGAGACAAGATGGTTTTAAAGTTTTAGGTGTTTTTTTAGGTAATGAACAGTTTCAAAAGAAAAATTGGGAGGGTCTGCTGGAAAAGGGGTCTGCCAAACTGACAAAGTGGAAGTGGCTGTTGCCACAACTGTCTTACAGGGGGAGAGTCCTGGTCATCAACAACCTCACTGCATCGATGCTGTGGCACAGGACTGCAGTTATGGAGCCACCTGAAGAACTCATTTTAAACATTCAAAGGACACTGGTCAACTTCTTCTGGAGTGGACAGCACTGGATCCATGCAGCTGCCCTGTATATTCCAGTCCAGGAGGGCGGGCAAGGCTTGGTGGATTTGAGGAGTCGGATCCGAGCCTTTAGATTACAGTCTGTGCAGAGACTTCTTTATAAAGATGTGACATGGGCCAAAACAGCAAGTGTTTTGCTGAAGCAGGCAGAAGGACTTGGTCTAGACAAACACTTGTTTTTAATGAAATTAGAGAAAATAAGCCTGTTAGAGCTTCCACCGTTTTATAAGTTTATGCTGCAGACATGGAGAACTGTTTTCAAAGTGAAACGAGACATAGATGAGCAAGAACATTGGACTCCAGAGGAACCTTTGTTTTTTAATCTGTTGATCCAGACCCGATTGCTCTCCTCCGTGACTGTGCGGAGATGCTTAATAAGGAATGGAGTCTACAAACTTGGACATCTTCTTGATGAGAGGGGCTGGAAACCTACTGAAGAACTCCAAGAGTTGACGGGTTTAAGGTCCTTGCGTCTTGTTTTTAAACTGAAAGAAGAGATCTCCAATGCGCTACCAAGTGGCTGCAGGTCTTGGATTGCACAGAGACAAACACTGGACATGAGAAATAACCAAGACTTCCCAGACATCAAGATCTCACCTATCATAAATGAGGAAGATGAGGAAATTGCGGATTCGATTTTATCCTTCACGACCCCCTAGCTTGATCTTTTTAAAGATGCATCTAAGAAAGCTTTATATTGCATTTCAGTGAAAATGACACACCAAGAATCACTAAAAGGAATAAAAGCATCTAAATGGCTTGAACTGCTACAGCCAGACTTCCTGGTGCGGGACAGGTGGAGGACGCTGTACAAACCCCCGGTGGAGAAGAGAACGGCAGACCTCCAGTGGAGGATCATCCACTGGGCCATCGCTACGGACCGGCATGTGGCGCACCTCAATCCAGCAGTGGGGGGGGAATGTCGGTTCTGTGGGATTGAGGAAAACCTGGAGCATTTGTTTTTAAAGTGTAACAGATTACAAGGTCTTTTTAATTTGCTTGAGACTTGTCTTAGAAGATTCAATGAGGATTTTTCTGAAGGAGTTTTTATTGGAGGTCTGAAATACAGTTTTTTAATGAGAAGGAAAATGGTTTTACTAAATTATTTGATAGGAACTGCCAAACTGGCAATCTGGAAAACCAGAAAAAACAAAGGTTTGCAACTCTCTACAATAAATCCTGAGATGATGTTTAGGCATCTGGTGCAAGGAAGGCTGAAACTTGAATTTGAATATTACAAACTTACTAATAATTTGGTGTTTTTTTTTGTGATGTTTGGTGTTTCAATGAGGTGCTATGTACAGTTCAGGGTGATCAGCTTGTTGTGAATTAAAAAAAAAAAAAAACTTTTAATTTTATTTTTTTCTTTTATTTTTTTCTTTCAGTAATGTGATGTAAGGTGTAATGGAAAAATAAAGTGTTTCAAACCTCACACTATGAGGTTGACGTTACAGGGATTTCCTGGTGCATTGTGAGCGAACTCTCGCAAGAAGAAACCAAGTCCACAGCTCTCAATGGGGCAATACAAACAAAGGAACATAAATAACAGCTGATATATAAACAATCAAAAATAAACATCTTATCAACAGCTTTATAAATGTATACCTCTTGTCTGGCCATGCTACAGAATTACTGACTTGTTTCAGCTGCACAGATTGGATTCTTTATTTTGGGAGACAATAATTAGCTAGGCAAATGACTATTTTACTTTAATATGGTGTCTACGCCAGACACGAGCTGCACAATATGACCAAATCAATAGACTCGTTACGATGGGTATGTATTGCGATACAGCCAATTAAACCAAACTTCTGCTAATGCTGCTATTGATAATATTGTATGTAGTAGGAATTTGTTGTGTGAACTGTTGCTGTTTAAATATTTAATCAGATTTTACGAAGCATAATCTGCTGCTGCATGATACCTGCTTTAAGCCCTGTTGAATAAGCAAAGTAATAAATACCTATTGCACTTTGAAGAGTTAATTTATTCTCCATGAGTTATCACTAAAATTGTATGCAACTAAAGCACTTTCTGCTGCTGCTCCTATTTTAGCCATAATAATGACTTGCTATGCATGCTGCTGCTAATATTATTTCTAACCTTGCATCTGAATATGTGCTTCATGCATATTAAATAATCAAACAATCAAATAATGCTTATTTATATTTGAGAGTTCTATCAACCCTGTTTAGCTGAATAGCAAAGTAATAAATGCCTTTCACCTAAAGTTCACCACATCCAAGTGTTTTTATCACTGAAATTTTATGCAGCTAAATGTACTTTGCTGCTGCTATATTAGCAACAAGGGTAATTGAAATGACATGCAGACTATCACTAATATTTCTAACATTGCATCTGAATCCTCTCTCCTGTTTTTTACAAGTTCATCAAATAACTGTTGTAAGAATCTATCATCAAGCAGGCTGACTAATGTCTTCTCCTGCTATTGTTATTTGCACTGCTTGTCACATGTACAGTTTATCTATCTCTGTCAGTGATGAGGGATTCACATGTGATAAATGCAGGGAAATAGTTAGGCTGACAGAGAAGATTTCAGAATTAGAAACACGCATCCAAACTAATTGAGGACAATAAGAATGTGAGGGCTTTGGATGTGTCTAGCTCAGGGAGTCCTGTACATTGTTTGGTTCCAGTAGCAGAGCCTCCACAGGAGGGCAATTGGGTGACAGTGAGGCAGCATAGTCGCAGGTCCAAACACTGTTTGGTGTTCTCTCCACTCAGTGATTCACCCACTGAGAAAGTGAGTGAGGACAAAATAAATCTATATAATTTTATATAGATTGTGTGTGAGGACAAAATAAATCTATATAATTTTATGTTTGTAGTTAATATAGAATATATTTAATTATCCCACAACATAATTTAATATCCACTTGGGGGAGCAGTTAAAAAGTTTATTAGGAACACTCAAAGCTGACTTTCAAATTGAATTTTTTGCATCATTACTCCAGTCACACAATCCTTCAGAAATCCTTTTAACAATCTTATTTTCTACAAAAAACATTTATTTTCATTACTATCATTATTATTATTATTATTAATGTTGAAAAGAGCTGAGAATATTTTTTAGGTTTTTAGGGGGAATAAAGTGAAAGAACAACATTGTTTGTTATATTTGTTACAGTGACATTTATTTGTGACATTTATATTATTTACATCAAGCTTTTGAATTGTATATTGTTACTGAAACTTCATAATATGTAACTTGATTATACATTTAGTCAGGAATTATAGTTAGGAAAAAGTCTTTGGAAAAAGTCTAACTAGTAAAATGTTTACACGTTATGTGAAAACTAGTACAAGTATATAAATAAGTAAAAAGAGACTTATGTTTATGTTCTCTGCTGAATAAAGCACTTCATCCTTTTTTCTGAGGAAATCCAAATCTTAAATCCTCAACCACATCACATCTTTTTGGGGTGAGCTATGTCTTATTCCTCTCATTGCGAAGCAAACAGTAAAATAAAAAGAAATTGAAGAACAGTCTGGCTGCGTTGTCTTCTGTTATGGGCATATTCAAGCTGCACGCTTCAGTGAAACATTAGAATCTGAATAGAGCGTTCATCACGGGCGCGTGGTCACATTAGATATAATGAAGGGAGACGTGAAAAACGGACATCGCATTTTTTTCATATGGATTACTTTATCACAGAATATCTGTTTTCGACAGCACTTGTTTAGTTTAAAAGTACACGTCAGGCTTTCTATAGATATCTCTCTCATGTCTCTTCATTGAGTATTCACAGAGTTACAGTTCATTTTATTGACGTGCAGGGGCATTTATAGGATTTTCATTTTAGGGGGGCTCAGCCCCCAATAAGGGTATGATTACAAAATATTATTTGACTATTAGGTTAGAGTTGTATAGCCTACTACTAACACTATTCCATTATCAAGTCAAGTCAAGTCACCTTTATTTATATAGCGCTTTAAACAAAATACATTGCGTCAAAGCAACTGAACAATATTCATTAGGAAAAGAGTGTGTCAATAATGCAAAATGACAGTTAAAGGCAGTTCATCATTGAATTCAGTGATGTCATCTCTGTTCAGTTTAAATAGTATCTGTGCATTTATTTGCAATCAAGTCAATGATATCGCTGTAGATGAAGTGATCCCAACTAAGCAAGCCAGAGACGACGGCGGCAAGGAACCGAAACTCCATCAGCGACAGAATGGAGAAAAAAACCTTGGGAGAAACCAGGCTCAGTTGGAGGGACAGTTCTACTCTGACCATACGAAACTAGCAGTTCAATTACAGGTTGCGGCAAAGTCAGATCCACCATCTGGTCTGGATATGTACTGGATCCGGGTGATTGCAGTGACCCTCTGATCTGGATAAAGACTGCATCTGGTGGCTACGGTGACCTCAGAATAAGAGAGAAACAGACTAATATTAGCGTAGATGCCATTCTTCTAATGATGTAGCAAGTATATTGGGTGTTATGGGAAGTGTTCCCGGTTCCGGTTTACCTAATTAATGCAGCCTAAAAATCCTTTAACGGATTTGGATATTAAAAGCATATTAGTATGTTATGTGTAAGCCAGGTTAAAGAGATGGGTCTTTAATCTAGATTTAAACTGCAAGAATGTGTCTGCCTCCTGAACAATGTTAAGTAGGTTATTCCAGAGTTTATGCACCAAATAGGAAAAGGATCTTCCACCCGCAGTTGATTTTGATATTCTAGGTATTATCAAATTGCATGAGTTTTGAGAATGTAGCGGACGTAGAGGATTATAATGTAAAAGGAGCTCATTCAAATACTGAGGTGCTTAACCATTCAGGGCTTTATAAGTAATAAGCAATGTTTTAAAATCTATACGATGTTTGATAGGGAGCCAGTGCAGTGTTGACAGGACCGGGCTAATATGGTCATACTTGTGTTCAGTGTTCATACAGTGTTCTAGGTTATTACATGCGATTTTTAGGTCCTATAATTAAGACCTGTTTTTTTTTCAGAATTTAGCAATAAGAAATTACTCGTCATCCAGTTTTTTATATCGACTATGCATTCCATTAGTTTTTCAAATTGGTGTGTTTCACCGGGCTGCGATGAGATTTAGAGCTGAGAGAGAATGTCTATAAATGCTGATCCCAATGCATCTTTTTTATTATGAACATGGATATTAAAATCAACAACTATTAAAACTTTATCTGCAGCCAGAACTAACTCGGATGTAAAATCACCAAACTCTTTAATAAAGTCTGTATGGTGCCCTGGTGGCCTGTATACAGTATCCAGTACAAACATCACAGGGAATTTATCATTAACATTTTTTTTTCTCTGGATAATGTTATATGAAGCACCATTACTTCAAACGTGTTATACTTGAAGCCTGCCCTCTGAGATACCTGAAAACGTTGTTATTAATTGAAGCAACACCTCCCCCTTTACCTTTTCGACACGGCTCATGTTTATAGCAGTAATCTTGGGGGGTGGACTCATTTAAAATAATGTAATCATCAGGTTTTAGCTAGGTTTCTGTCAAACACAGCACATCTAGATTATAATCAGTGATCATATTATTTACAAAAAGTGTTTTCGTAGAAAGGGATCTGATATTCAATAAGCCAAGCTTTATCATTTGTTTATCCGTATTGCATCTGTTTTTTTTTTATTTGTTGAACCTCAATTAAATTGTTAATCTTAACTTGGTTTGGACGTTTTTTGTATTTTCTAGTTCCGGGAACAGACGCAGTCTCTATAGTGTGATATCTAGTTGAAAGAGTCTCTATGTGCTGAGAATTAACTGACCTCTGTGACGTGACATTGTATTCCCTGTATTTCATTTATGGGAGTAGGAGTACTGTCTGAGCCATATACAACACTGGAAAAAAAAGAAGAACATTTTTGATGTGACCAGTCACTAGAAAATTTTGAGTTGGGAATGTAGATTTTATTTTATATTTTACAATAAAGACTTCCCGATTCAATATTAGGACATTCATGTTTATCCTTTGACGATACCACTGCTTTTTCTTGTGAAATGTAAGTGGAAATTGGCAGACAATTAAAACAACATAAGGGTTATATGATGCAATGAATCTTGGGAATACAGTGGTATTGTGTGTGAGAGGCTGTCTACGTTCTATTCTCACCTGACTGTTGCTCATTTGCAGACCTCCTACCGCACAACAAAAAAAGAATTTGTATATCCATATACAGTGAAATATAGCCTTTTTAATCAACAATGCATTTGGTTATACATCAAGTCATCCCCTGAAAAAAATATTTAATTTCAAATCATTTAACTAACCAGCTAATATTCATTAAGAATATAGACAAAAGATGTATTAATGTAATTGTCTATTGGCCATATGTTTAATCTGTTCTGTTTTCATGTCTATTTATTAAAAATAGCATTAATTATCAATTTGCCACTACTATGAATCAATTACTTAAAAAAACACAGATCCCTTTACTCTTACTCTAATATATGTATCATGATATACTAATGATTCAATATTATTTAATACAAAATTATATTTAATAATACAAAACAAAATAACTTCACATGATGTTTCTGTCTCTGTGCCATTTAGTGCTTGCCTTTCAGACAATGATGTGTGTATTTAATAATTTATGTGCATGCTGCATAATATAATGCCTAAATACACAATAATATGTTTTAAATTTTAAAAATTAAATTAAAATAAATCGTTCTAAGGTATGGGTAACACTTTAGAATAATGGTCCATTAGTTAATGTTAGTTAATTAATTATTTAACATGAACAAACAATGAACAATACATTTATTACTGTATTTATAAATCTTTGTAAATGTTAGTTAATGAAAATACAGTTATTCATTGTTAGGTAATGCTAATTCACAGTACATTAACTAATGTTAACAAGCACAACTTTTGATTTTAATAATGCATTAGTAAATGTTGAAATTAACATCAACTAAGATTAATAAATGCTGTAGAAGGATTGTTCTTGCTTAGTTCATGTTAACTAAAGTAGTTAACTAACTTTAACTAATGGACCATTATTCTAAAATGTTACCAAAGTATGTTTTCATGGGTGTTAGTTGCTTCATTTTTGTTGGAAGATAAAACAGCTATCACACTGTGATAAGGCTGAAGGTGAACGCAGCGAAGATGTATTGGTATTGGAATGCGCACACACACACACACACACACACTCACACACACCTTGTACTCTCTGATGTTCGCTCCGCTCGGCGCCGCTACGGATTGAAACATGTGCTGAATCCATGCAGACTCAGATCAGGGAGGAGCCGAAACTTGACGCAGCTTCCGCCGTTTCAAATTAGTTTTTAAAAAGGACTGAAGTGATCACAAATTAATTAATCTAAAAAACATTTGAAGCTCCCCTAAAAGGGCCTAGCGACGCCCCTGATGACGTGTTTGTAAATGAAGATCTGCCCAGACAAAGGCTGCACACCTTGTTTGTTATCTTAATTTTATAAGTGCACAACGTTCTGTTGTTATTATGTCTGTATACAAAAAAGTAGACCCTTTACAGATTCGATTGATGTATTGCTCGTATCTGTATGATCAAAACTGAAAGTGTAATTAAAGTTCTTTTCGGGGTTATCAGGAGAAAATGACCTTTATACGAAAGCACTTTTTGTAAATGATATGATCACTGATCATAATCTAGATGTGCTCCAGTTGACAGAAACCTGGCTTAAACCTACTGTAATGATGACATTATTTTAAATGAGAGGGACTTCAGCAGCCTGATCGAGACGGTTCGCAGCACGACGCCCGCGGCAACGATCATCGTGTCAGGACCACTGCCCACATATCGACGAGGACACGAAAGGTTCAGTAGACTTTTTGCTTTAAATGAATGGTTGTTGTCATGGTGTAAAGAACAGAAACTGCTATTTGTTAATAACTGGAATCTTTTCTGGGAGCGTCCTAGGCTGTTTCGCGCTGATGGATTACACCCCAGCAGAATCGGAGCGGAGCTGCTCTCTGACAACATCTCCAGGACACTTCGCTCCATGTGACTAGTAAGACAATTCTCTAATAACTATTATGATGAGTTTTGTTCCACCTGCTTAAATGATAAAAGTACTTGCGCTGTAAAAACTATTAAGACTGTGTCTGTTCCCCGAATAGTGAGGTCAAAATATAATATAGGATCTAGAAAAAATCTTATTGTAATCAAACCAAAAAAAAGTAAAGTAAATGAACAAAAACTATTTTTAAAGTTTGGGCTCATAAATATTAGATCACTCACACCCAAAGCAGTTATTGTAAATGAAATGATCACAGAAAATAGTTTTGATGTACTCTGCTTGACTGAAACCTGGCTAAAACCAAATGATTATTTTGGTCTAAATGAGTCTACTCCACCAAACTACTGTTATAAGCATGAGCCCCGTCA
The DNA here is from genome assembly GCF_963082965.1 of Carassius carassius. NCBI lineage: Eukaryota > Metazoa > Chordata > Actinopteri > Cypriniformes > Cyprinidae > Carassius > Carassius carassius. The sequence continues at coordinate 150,980 of NC_081794.1, forward strand.
GACTGGTCTTGGCGGAGGTGTTGCAACAATATATAGTGATATTCTCAATGTTACCCAGAAAACAGGATACAGGTTTAACTCTTTTGAAATACTTCTGCTAAATGTTACACTGTCAGACATGCAAAAGAAGTCTAATGTATCTCTTGCTCTGGCTACTGTGTATACACCACCAGGGCCGTATACAGAATTCCAAAAAGAATTTGCAGATTTCCTCTCAGACCTTCTAGTTACAGTTGATAAGGCGCTAATCATGGGAGATTTTAATATTCACGTTGATAATGCAAATGATACATTAGGACTTGCGTTTACTGTCCTAATAAACTCCTTTGGAGTCAAGCAAAATGTCACCGGGCCCACTCATCGTTTTAATCATACACTAGATCTAATTATATCACATGGAATCGATCTCACTGCTATAGATATTGTACCCCAAAGTGATGATATTACAGACCATTTCCTTGTATCGTGCATGCTGCGTATAACTGATATTAACTATATGTCTCAGCGTTACCGTCTGGGCAGAACTATTGTTCCAGCCACCAAAGACAGATTCGCAAATAACCTGCCTGATCTATCTCAACTGCTATTTGTACCCAAAAATACACATGAATTAGACGAAATTACTGACAACATGGGCACTATTTTCTCTAATACATTAGAAGCTGTTGCCCCCATCAAATTGAAAAAGGTTAGAGAAAAACGTACTGTGCCATGGTATAACAGTAATACTCACTCTCTCAAGAAAGTAACTCGTAGTCTTGAACGCAAATGGAGAAAAACTAACTTGGAAGTTTTTAGAATTGCATGGAAAAACAGTATGTCCAGCTATAGACAGGCTCTAAAAACTGCTAGGGCAGAGCATATCCACAAACTCATTGAAAATAACCAAAATAATCCAAGGTTTTTATTTAGCACAGTGGCTAAATTAACAAATTACCAGACGCCACCTGATTCAAATATTCCACCATCGTTAAATAGTAATGACTTTATGAATTTCTTCACTGATAAAGTAGATAACATTAGAAATACAATAGCGAATGTATATTCTACAGCGTCTAACACTTCAGTTTCATCCATTGCACCCAAAGATAAACTGCAGTGCTTTACAAATATAGGACAGGAAGAGCTAAATAAACTTATCACTGTATCTAAACCAACAACATGTTTATAAGATCCTGTACCCACTAAATTACTAAAAGAGCTGTTACCTGTAGCCGAAGAACCGCTTCTCAATATCATTAACTCGTCGTTATCTTTAGGTCACGTCCCAAAACCATTCAAGCTGGCGGTTATCAAGCCTCTTATTAAGAAACCAAAACTAGATCCTAGTGTACTGGCAAATTATAGGCCTATTTCAAATCTTCCATTTATGTCTAAAATTTTAGAAAAAGTTGTGTCTGCTCAATTGAGCACCTTCCTGCATAAAAATGATCTGTATGAAGAATTTCAGTCAGGTTTTAGGCCCCACCATAGCACAGAATCTGCACTTGTTAAAATTACAAATGACCTGCTTCTTGCGTCAGATCAAGGCTGCATCTCATTTCTAGTCTTACTTGATCTTAGTGCTGCGTTCGACACCATAGATCATGACATACTCATAGATCGATTACAAACTATACAGGTATTCAAGGGCAGGCTCTAAGATGGTTTAGATCCTACCTGTCCGATCGCTACCATTTTGTTTACTTAAATGGGGTGTCATCTCATTTATCATCAGTAAAATATGGAGTGCCACAAGGATCCGTCCTAGGTCCCCTTCTATTTTCAATATACATGTTGCCCCTTGGTAATATTATTAGAAAATACGGAATTAGCTTCCACTGTTATGCTGATGATACTCAGCTATATATCTCAACGAGACCAGATGAAACTTCCCAATTATCTAAGCTAACAGAGTGTGTTAAAAATTTAAAAGATTGGATGACAAATAATTTTCTCCAATTAAATTCGGATAAGACAGAGATATTAATTATTGGACCAAAAAACACCACACAGAATCTTGTAGATTACAATCTGCAACTAGACAGATGTACTGTTACTTCCTCTACAGTCAGAAATCTGGGTGTTATATTGGACAGCAATTTGTCTTTTGAAAATTATATTTCCAGTGTTACAAAAACTGCATACTTCCATCTTAGAAACATTGCCAAGCTACGAAACATGTTATCTGTTTCTGATGCAGAAAAGCTAGTTCATGCATTCATGACCTCTAGACTGGACTATTGTAATGCACTTCTAGGTGGTTGTCCTGCTTCGTCAATAAACAAGCTACAGGTAGTCCAAAATGCAGCAGCTAGAGTCCTTACCAGGTCAAGAAAATATGATCATATTACCCCAATTTTACAGTCTCTGCACTGGCTACCTATTAAGTTCCGTATCAGTTACAAATTATCATTACTTACCTATAAGGCCCTAAATGGTTTAGCTCCTGCGTACCTAACTATCCTTCTACCACGCTACAACCCATCACGCACCCTAAGGTCACAAAACGCTGGACTTTTGGTAGTTCCTACGATAGCAAAGTCCACTAAAGGAGGTAGAGCTTTTTCACATTTGGCTCCCAAACTCTGGAATAGCCTTCCTGATAATGTTCGGGGTTCAGACACACTCTCTCTGTTTAAATCTAGATTAAAAACGCATCTCTTTCGCCAAGCATTCGAATAATGTATCCCTTAAATTGTGAGTGTAGTTGCATTTGCATTTTTATTCTTTAGCTTGGGTTAAACTAATTTTACTTTGTTGGATCAGCAGCTATGCTAATGATGTCTCTATTTTGTTTCTATGTTTTGCCACGGGATTTACATCCTGTGGTAACTAGGATTTACACAAGCTCCAGTCTGGATCCAGAACACCTGAGAAGAGATGATGCTGACCCTCAGAGGACCCCAGATGATCCTAACCTTGAATCAACAACAGAACTAACAATTATTGCGACATGTGTGACTGCATCATATAATTACTATTAATTAATAATATTGATAGTTCATCATCTAGCTGACTACGTCTTGTATTATTATTATTATTTTTATTTTTCGAAAAACCTGTCAAACATGCACAAACTACTAGCTACTACTAAATATTGTAGAAACATAATTTTCTGTAAAGTTGCTTGGTAACGATTTGTATTGTAAAAAGCGCTATACAAATAAACTTGAATTGAATTGAAAATGAGTCTACCCCTCAAGATTACTGATATAAACATGAGCCACGTCCAAAAGATAAAGGGGGAGGTGTTGCTTAAATTTATAACAATGTTTTAGGATATCTCAGAGGGCAGGCTTCAAGTATAACTCATTTGAAGTAATAGTGCTTCATATAACATTATCCAGAGAAACAAATGTGCATGATAAATCCCTTATGATGTTTGTTCTTGTTACTGTTTACAGGCCACCAGGACACCATACAGACTTTCTTAAAGAGTTTGCTTATTTTATATCCAAGTTAGTGATGCCTGCAGATAAAGTTTTAATTGTCTGTGATTTTAATATCCATGTTGATAATGAAAAAAATGCACTGGGATCAGCATTTATAGACATTCTGAACTCTATTGGGGTTAGACAACACGTATCAGGACCTACTCATTGTTGAAATCATACGCTAGATTTAATTCTGTCACATGGCACTTCATATATCTAAAACTGTAAATTCTACTTCTTGTTACAAGTATGGTAGAACCATCACTTCTACCACAAAAGGTGGCTTTGTAAGTAATCTTCCTTTTGTATCCAAATTCCTTAGCCTATCCAAAACCTTAGAACAACTTGATGATGTAACAGAAACTATGGACTCTCTCTTTTCTAGCATTTTGAATAAAGTTGCTCCATTACAGTATAACACCATGGTATAATGAGCACACTCGCACCCTAAAGAGAGCAGGCCGGAAAATAGAGCTTTTGCTAGATTTTGCTTGGTGGGAAAATAATCTTTCTACTTTTCATCTCTTTTAGAAGAAAACAAACATAACCCCAGGTATTTACTCAATACAGTGGCTAAATTCATGAAAAATAAAGCATCAACAAGTGTTGACATTTCCCATCATCACAGCAGTAATGACTTTATGTACTACTTTTACTTCTAAAATCGATACTATTAGAGATAAAATTGTAACAATGCAGCCATCAGCTTCAGTATCACACCAGACAGTACACTTTAGTTCCCCTGAGGTCCACTCATGCTCTTCTATAGTAGAGGAAAAATTGTATAAACTTGTTAAATCATCTAAACCAACAAAATGTTAGACCCTATTTGATCTAAGCTCCTAAGAGAGGTGCTTCCAGAAGTCATAGATCCTCCTCTGACTATTATTAAATCCTCATTGTCATTAGGACATGTCCCCAAAACCTTCAAACTGGCTGTTATTAAGCCTCTCATCAAAAAACCACAACTTGACCCCAAAGAACTAGTTAATTATAGACCAATCTCAAATCTCCCTTTTCTGTCCAAGATACTAGAAAAGGTGGTATCCACACAATTATATTCCTTCTTAGAGAAAAATGGTATATGTGAGGATTTCCAGTCAGGATTTAGACCGTATCATAGTACTGAGACTGCTCTTCTTAGAGTTACAAATGATCTGCTCTTATCATCTGATCGTGGGTGTATCTCTCTATTAGTTTTATTGGATCTTAGTGCTGCGTTTGACACAATTGACCACAACATTCTTTTGCATAGACTTGAATACTTTGTTGGCATCAGTGGAAGTGCATTAGCATGGTTTAAATCGTACTTATATGACCGCCATCAGTTCGTAGCAGTGAATGAAGATGTATCCTATCGATCACAAGTGCAGTATGGAGTACCTCAAGGCTCAGTACTAGGGCCGCTACTCTTCACGCTTTATATGTTACCCTTGGGAGATATCATCAGGAAACATGGTGTTAGCTTTCACTGTTATGCTGATGATACTCAGCTCTATATTTCTTCGCAGCCCGGTGAAACACACCAATTTGAAAAACTAATGGATTGCATAGTTGATATAAAAAACTGGATGACGAGTAATTTCTTACTGCTAAATTCTGAAAAAACAGAGGTGTTAATTATAGGACCTAAAAACTCTGCTTGTAATAACCTGGAACACTGTCTAAGACTTGATGGTTGCTCTGTCAATTCTTCATCATCAGTTAGGAACCTAGGTGTGCTACTTGATCGCAATCTTTCCTTAGAAAGCCACGTTTCTAGCATTTGTAAAACTGCATTTTTCCATCTCAAAAATATATCTAAATTACGGCCTATGCTCTCAATGTCAAATGCAGAAATGTTAATCCATGCATTTATGACCTCAAGGTTAGATTATTGTAATGCTTTATTGGGTGGTTGTTGTGCACGCTTAGTAAACAAACTACAGCTAGTCCAAAATGCAGCAGCAAGAGTTCTTACTAGAACCAGGAAGTATGACCATATTAGCCCGGTCCTGTCAACACTGCACTGGCTCCCTATCAAGCATCGCATAGATTTTAAAATATTGCTTATTACTTATAAAGCCCTGAATGGTTTAGCACCTAAGTATTTGAATGAGCTCCTTTTACATTATAATCCTCTACGTCCGCTACGTTCTCAAAACTCAGGCAATTTGATAATACCTAGAATATCAAAATCAACTGCAGGCGGCAGATCCTTTTCCTATTTGGCGCCCAAACTCTGGAATAACCTACCTAACATTGTTCGGGAGGCAGACACACTCTTGCAGTTTAAATCTAGATTAAAGACCCATCTCTTTAACCTGGCATACACATAACATACTAATATGCTTTTATTATCCAAATCCGTTAAAGGATTTTTAGGTTGCATTAATTAGGTAAACCGGAACCGGAAACACTTCCCATAACAACCTATGTACTTGCTACATCATTAGAAGAATGGCATCTACGCTAATATTTGTCTGTTTCTCTCTTGTTCCGAGGTCACTGTGGCCACCAGATCCAGTCTGTGTCCAGATCAGAGGGTCACTGCAGTCACCCGGATCCAGTACGTATCCAGACCAGATGGTGGATCAGCACCTAGAAAGGACCTCTACATCCCTGAAAGACAGCGGAGACCAGGACAACTAGAGCCCCAGATACAGATCCCCTGTAAAGACCTTGTCTCAGAGGAGCACCAGGACAAGACCACAGGAAACAGATGATTCTTCTGCACAATCTGGCTTTGCTGCAGCCTGGAATTGAACTACTGGTTTCGTCTGGTCAGAGGAGAACTGGCCCCCCAACTGAGCCTGGTTTCTCCCAAGGTTTTTTTCTCCATTCTGTCACCGATGGAGTTTCGGTTCCTTGCCGCTGTCGCCTCTGGCTTGCTTAGTTGGGGACACTTCATCTACAGCGATATCGTTGACTTGATTGCAAATAAATGCACAGACACTATTTAACTGAACAGAGATGACATAACTGAATCCAATGATGAACTGCCTTTAACTCTCATTTTTGCATTATTGACACTGTTTTCCTAATGAATGTTGTTCAGTTGCTTTGATGCAATGTATTTTGTTTAAAGCGCTATATAAATAAAGGTGACATTGACATTGACATTAGGATATGTCCCTAAAACCTGGCTGTTATTAAGCCTCTCATTAAAAAAACACAACTTGACACCAAAGAACAAGTTAATTATAGACCGATCTCAAATCTCCCTTTTCTGTCCAAGATACTAGAAAAGGTATTATCCTCACAACTATATTCCTACTTATAGAAAAATGGTATCTGTGAGGATTTCCAATCAGGATTTAGACAATATCGTAGTACTGAGACCGGTCTCCTTAGAGTTACAGATGACTTGGTCTTATCATCTGATTGTGGTTGTATCTCTCTATTAGTGCTATTGGATCTTAGTGCTGCGTTTGACACTATTGACCACAACATTCCTTTGCATAGACTAGAATACTTTGTTGACATAAATGGGAGTGCAGTAGAATTGTTTAAATCATACATATATGACCCCCATCAATTCGTGGCAGTGAATGAAGTGTCAGGAGAAAGCAGGCTGGATTCAGGTGCGGGTAAACTCAAGGCTTTATTCACAAAGCGGAGACAGAGAAGAAAGAGTCACGCTCCACAGGTTTCACTCGCAGTGACAGGATGAACAGCAGATGAGTCACGTTTCACAGGATTCACTCGTAGTGACAGGATGAACAGCAGATGAGTCACGTTTCACAGGATTCACTCGTAGTGACAGGATGAACAGCAGATGAGTCATGTTTCACAGGATTCACTCGTAGTGACAGGATGAACAGCTGAAGCTACTAGGAGCTCTGGGCTTGTAAGAACTAGAGCAGAGAAATAAGCCAAACACACTGGAGCCTGAGGACAAGACACGACAGGGTGAGTACAAAGAACTGCTAGATGATCGGAGCTATTGGAACGAATAACAACAGTCTGACAATAGACAGAGAAACACAGGGAATAATAAAGGGGAAAAAATTAGAAGGACATAGAGAACAGGTGGCGAGCAATTATGGTTAACAACGGGGAACAAGGGAGGCGGAGAAAACACAAACAGGCAGACGTGGTGAGCTGTCACCATCCCAACACACACACCCACACCAAAAAGACAGGTGATTAGCCCCGAGACCCGACATGAAGAGGTATCTTATCAATCACAAGTGCATTATGGAGTACCTCAAGGCTCAGTACTAGGGCCATTATTCTCCATGATTTACATGTTACCCTTGGGAGATATCATCAGGAAACTCTGTATTAGCTTTCAATGTTATGCTGATGATACTCAGCTCTATATATCTTTGCGGCCCGGTGAAGCATACCAATTTGAAAAACTAACGGAATGCATAGTCAATATAAAAAACTGGATGACGAGTAATTTGTTACTGTTAAATTCTGAGAAAAAAAACAGAGGTGTTATTTATTGGACCTAAAAACTCTGCATGTAATAACCTAGAATGCTGTCTAAGACTTGATGGCTGATCTGTCAACTCTTCGTCATCACTTAGAAAACTAGGTATGCTATATAATAGCAATCTTTCCTTAGAAAGCCAGATTTCTAGCATTTGTAAAACTGCCTTTTTCCATCTCAAATATATATCTAAATTACGGCCAATGCTCTCAATGTGAAAATTCTGAAATGTTAATCCATGCATTTATGACCTTAAGGTTAGATTATTGTAATGCTTTATTGGGTTGTTGTTCTGCACACTTAGTAAATGAACTTTAGCTAGGCCAAAATGGAAGAGTTCTTACTAGAACCAGGAAGTATGACCATATTAGCCCAGTCCTGTCAATAATACACTGGCTCCCTATCAAACATCATATAATTTTTTTTTAATCTTTCTCATTACTTATAAAGCCCTAAATGGTTTAGCACCTCAGTATTTGAATGAGCTCTTGTTACATTATAATCCTCCAAGTCTGCTGCATTCTCAAAACTGAGGCAATTTGATAATACCTAGAATATCAAAATCAACTTCGGGTGGCAGATACTTTTTCTATTTAACACCTAATCTCTGGAAAAACATACCTACCTACCTACAATGTTCAGGAGACAGACACATTCTTGCTGTTTAAATCTAGATTAAAGACCCACCTGGCTTACACTTAACACTTCTAATATCCAAATTCGGTAAAGGATTTTTAGGCTGCATTAATAAGGTGAACCGGAACCGGGAACATTTCCCATAACACCCAATGTACTTGCTATATCATTAGAAGAATGGCATACACGCTAATATTAGTCTGTTTCTCTTATATTCCCAGGTAACGATAGCCACCGGTTCCAGTCTGTATCTAAATCAGAGGGTCAGTGCAGTCACCTGGATCCAGTACGTATCCAGCCCAGATAGTGGATCAGCACCTAGAAAGGACCTCTACAGCCCTTAAAGACAGCGGAGACCAGGACAACTAGAGCCCCAGATACAGATCCCCTGTAAAAACCTTGTCTCAGACGACCACCAGGACAAGACCACAAGAAACAAATGATTCTTCTACACAATCTTATTTTGCTGCAGCCTGGAACTGAACTGCTGGTTTCGTCTGGCCAGAGGAGATCTGGCCCCTGACTGAGGCTGGTTTCTCCCAAGGATTTTTCTCCATTCTGTCACTGATGGTGTATTGGTTCCTTGCTGCTGTTGCCGCTGGCTTGCTTAGTTGGGAATACTTCATTAACAGCGATATCGTTGACTTGATTGCACATAATTGCACAGATACTATTTAAACTGAACTGTGATGATGACATCACCGAATTCAATGATGAACTGTCATTCATGATGAACATCATCATCAAAAATAAATATATCGGTTTATACAATCCTCTGTTATCTTTTAAATGGTCCAGATTGATTGAAAACTGACTTGTTTAGTTTCGACTGTTCAAAGTTCGTTATTATGTTCTACAATGTGAACTCTACAAGAGGCTTCCTAGTTCTGTGTAAAATTATAGAGTGACGAAGGTAAGCGCATTATTGGCATGATTTTTTTTTTTTTTTACTGTCAATGTTGTGCTTTCCAGACATTATGAGTGGATGTGTTGAACTCACCTTGATGCATCTTTCTGTATAACCTTATAGCCAAAGGATACATTCTTTGGTTCAGTGAATGTTTTCCAGGAAGAAGGATCAATGTTGAAGGCCGTAACTGACTGAGACACTAAAGTGAACAGAAATTAATATAAAAAAATAGTAAATAGAGACTGCATTTTTTACATAATTTAAAAGAATAAAATGTATATTTCCATTTCTGCTTGCTTAGTTGGTCACTCCAGTCATGCTAAAATACAGGATGCAATAGGTTAACCATTGTCAAACACCTGCTCAGCAGCTGCTCATCACTGTGTAGCATTAATTGAAGTTATTACAAATTGATTACAAATTACAATTTCTTGTGATCAAAATAAATAAATAAATAAATAAAATACATGCTACTGTCACAGTATGGGTGCAGGAGATAATTATGTTAACAAGGCAGATCCCCTATTTTAATGATCTAAATGCAAAGTGTAAAGTGCACGGTGCAGGTGCACTCAGGACGTGTCCAAATCCACTTTTGCTATTTTAATGAAAGAAAAGTGGTCCGTTCACCGGGGCGCATTTTTGGAATGGGTTGTCACTATTCTCTTAATGAGTAATGGGCGTAATGTTCAATACACCAATCAGAGTGTCATCTCCCATTCCCTTTAAGAGCAAGATGCGCTCGTGCCAGGGTGGATAGTTATTTACATGGCGAAGTTTGTTGGTGGAAAAGCTGAATGCTTCTAAAGCAAAGAAACCGATCTGCTAATGCACGAAGTTAAAGAGTGAGCAGATCATCTACGTGATAAGCAGGAATCAACCAAAGCTCTGTGCGATGAGTCAGTTAATATATGTGTGTGTATTGGCATGATTGTTCCATTAATTCACCAATTTCATTCATCATTATAAGTAGTAATAGACTGAATTGCAAATAGGTAGTCTATTTCTAATACATGCAATGACTAACCATCATTACATTTTTATATTTATGTAGCCAACACAATAATATTCTTTTACACTGTAATCCTTTTGTTTTTAATATTTGGCATGTTTGTGTGATGCACATTCCCTGTGTCTAATAAGCAAAGTCAACACGCACTGTGGACCCGCCTAGAGGTGCATTTTCTACCAACGTGCTCTTTAAATAACAAAAGCATATTGCACCATTGACTTTAGACTTTAGACCAGGTTTGAGTTGGTCTATGGCACAGTCTATTTTCAGCTCCTTAAAATAGCAATGCGCCAGCAATGCGCCTGAACACATCACTTTTTTAGACCAGCACACTGATGGGCACACAAATGGGCGCAAATGCATTTGCTAATTAAACGACGTGTCGCTGGATGGGAAAATACGAATGGCACGAAACTAACAAACACACTTACACTGTGCCTTGCATTGCATTGCGCCGGGTGTATGATAGCGCCCAAAAGTCTTTAATAATCCACATGGGGTAATCCACAAGGTGAAGGCAGAAACACACGTACACATCGACAAGACTGGAGAACCAAACACTAAACAGAATGAAACTTATAAGGGGAATGTTAATAGGGGTAATTGACACAAAACACCTGAACATTATTACACCATCAGGGGGAGACAGAAACTAGGTCAAAGAATACGAGGGTTGGAAATGAAAACAAACACAAAAGTCTATAAAGTGTGACATTGTGCTCCCCTCCCAGAAGGCATAATGATGGAGGGAATGGGAAAAAAGATTAGCAGAAACAGATGGGAGGATGATGGCAGCCCACTGTGGAACCGACAGAGGAGGGAGCCATGGTAGGTAGAGGAAGGACCGACAACTCCAGGGGGCTGACCGATGGTTGCAGAGGAGGTCGAAGGGCTGAAGTGGAGTCCAAGACTCAGAGCCTGGAGGCAGAGACAAGAGATCCTCCAGCCATGACACTGATGGGGAGTGGCAAACCAAGCGCACAGATGGTGGGCTGAGGGCGAGCAGAGAGTCTGCCAGACAACAGAGGTGGAGGAGCGGGCAATGGAAGGAACATTCTAGGAGCAGGCACTGGAGGACACCTTCTAAGAGCAGGCACTGGAGGACTGGCAGTCCCCTCAGAAATTGATTATTTTATCACAGTATGCAATATTTGTTTTCGGTACCATTTGCTTAGTTTAGCGATGTTAAAGTCTATAAGTAGCATATTTTCACAATAGTAAGCGACCAAATTCTGTCATAAGTCTGGTATCCTTCTCTGTCTCCCTCTACTGGTTACTCACTCACTCACACTCTCCATTACACACACACTTTTCCACACGCACCTTCACTCACCCTCAGCTGATTCTAGTTTGCTATCAGCTTTATTCACTCACACCTGTTCTCCTGTTCTCTAACTCCATCACTAAGTTAGCAGATGACACCACGGTGATCGGCATCATCAGTAACAACAATAAGATTGCCTACAGGGAGGAGGTACAGCACCTGGCCACATGGTTAAAGGATTTTTAGGCTGCATTAATTAGGTAAACTGGAACCGGGAACACTTCCCATAACACACAATGTACTTGCTACATCATTAGAAAAATGGCATCTACGCTAATATTAGTCTGCTTCTCTTTTATTCCGAGGTCACCGTAGCCACCAGATCCAGTCTGTATCCAGATCAGAGGGTCACTGCAGTCATCCGGATCCAGTACGTATCCAGACCAGATAGTGGATCAGCACAAAGAAAGGAACTCTACAGCCCTGAGACAGTGGAGACCAGGACAACAAGAGCCCCAAATACAGATCCCCTGTAAAGACCTTGTCTAAGATGACCACAGGAAAAGACCACAGGAAACAGATGATTCTTCTGCATAATCTGACTTTGCTGCAGCCTGGAATTGAACTGCTGGTATTGTCTGGTCAGAGGAGAACTAGCCCCCCAACTGAGCTTGGTTTCTTCCAAGGTTTTTTTTTTCTCCATTCTGTCACCAATGGAGTTTTGGATTTCTTGCCACTGTCACCTCTGGCTTGCTCAGTTGGGGTCACTTCATTTACAGGGATATAGTTGACTTGATTGCAAATTAATGCACAGACACTATTTAAACTGAACAGAGATGACATCACTAAATTCAGTGATGAACTGCCTTTAGATTTGTGGTGGAAGGACTGTATAGAACATCTAATCACAAGGTTCAGATGCCCCGATATGAAGGATAATGCTTCATAGCACATTACGCATCCAGATTCGACTCCTTCCTAATTTTTGGGTATTTCTGCAAAGCGGGGGTTATGGTCTACATCATCATGCAAGAATGTAAATTAATCTACATGTATGATGACGCCTATGACCAACGATACATTGATAGTTATTTCTTCATACCGATGGCTCTTTCCAAGATGCCTGCATTAAATCTCCAAGATGCATTATACCTGACCACGACTGAGAATGGATACTTTCCCCTCCATATCAACAGGTGCGAAAATGAGAAATATGTGGGTCCCTACCCTGACAAAAAGTTTTACGGCTATGAAAACATGTCCCATAAAGACCAGGTAAAGTTTAATGAATGGTAAAGCACAGTGATTTGTAAACCCTTTCGCTTTAAGGACGAACTACGTGAGCAATATGAAGCATGCATGAAATACATAAACGAGTTCATGGAATGTACTGAACTCAACACGTTCGACTTTAAAACCTCCAGAGTTGTTGCCCAATATCTTAGCAGAGACACTCTGGTTCTAACATATAATAACGCATACATCCGACAGAGTAAAACTTACTCAAGCTGGTCAATCGAATAGTTGGAATATTTAAAAAAGACCCGAAATGTCGACACTCATCACAGTTTAAACCATGGGGAAAAGCAAATCGGTCATTACTTTTTAGATGGATACTACGAACAGAACAGCATTAGTTAGGCATTAGAGTACCTGACCCTGATGATACGCACCCCATGTCGCACGTACCCTTCGGAAAAATCTGGAGACAGTTTGACGACAAAGTGGAAATTCTGCAAAATGCCTTTGGGCTTCGGGTTGAGTTTTTATGGGAATGCCAGTGGTATAAAATGAAACCAACCGATCCTGCAATGAAAGAATTTGTGAATACTTACATGGCTCCCGAGAGACTGAATCCACGACATGTAATTTACGGTGGTCGGACCAATGCGTATACTCTGTACCGCAAAGCAGCCAATGGTGAGAAAATAAGTTACGTGGTGTGATGAGTGGGGCGGGGTCGAGAGCCGTGGGAATTGAGCGAGGCCGGTGGAGTGATTGGAAATGAGCGACACCTGCGACACTCACCAGTCTCGAGTCCTACGGAGGAGATTGGAAGGATAGAAAAGAGGAGCGACGACACTGAAGGACGAGAGAGGACCAGGCCTGGGCTTTATTTTGTGTTTGGTTTTTATTTGTGCGTGACAGTCACCCGTGAGGGGCTGTCGTGCTGTTTTGTGTTTAATTTTTATCATTAAAGCTTTTGTTTTGAATGTCCACCGGTTCCTGCATCCTTCTTCCCGTGATTATGAACTTTGTACAGTGTTACACGTGGATTTCACCAGCCTCTATCCATTATGTCAGGCTACAAAAAGTTACCTGATCGGTCACCCTTCAGATTATCTTCAGAAACCTTGAACCACTTGAGAATTATTATGGGCTTATTAAGGCTACCGTGTACCCACCACGCAAATTGTTATTTCCTAATATAGCCTACCGTTGCCACGGGAAATGAATGTTTGTGTTATGTTACACATAACCTCAAGATAAAAATCCAGATGACTAACTGCAACCATACCAATGAGGAGAGGGCTCTCTCGGGGTGTTGGGTCAGCATCAAACTTTTAAAGGCGATCGAGAAGGGCGTATGCCAATGTCGTAGCCAAGGTTGATGAAGTTTGGCATTTCCCAAATCGGTCAGACACGCTTTTTCGCGAGCCCCAAACCCCCCACCCGCCCCGAAGATTTAGTACAAATAATTTTTGGTAAAACCGACATTCTGGAATATTTCTCATTCGCCTTGGATGATGTGGCACCCCTTCAGACATGTCGTCCTGAAGGGGACAATTGTGAGGCTCACGACATTAACGTATTTATTGGTGCATTTGCAACGGCTCATGCACGGCTTGAGTTGTACGACCTGATGGATAAACTCGGTGACCGAGTGTTATACACCGACACAGACTCTGTTATATTTGTGTCTAGGGACGGCAACTGGATGCTGCCTCTGGGTCATCATTTGGGTGAGCTAACGGATGAAATAGGGGATAACGACTTTATCGTAGAATATGCATCTTCCAGACCCAAATCATACACCTACCGGACCGCCGAAGGAAAAGTGTGCATGAAGGCTAGAGGTATAACTCTGAACAGAAAAAATTCTAGAGCTATCAACTTAGACAGCCTGATTGGACTGGTTAACAGCTATGTGACGTCTCATGACGACACGCAATACATCCTAGCTCATTCTGAATACATCATGAGGAATAAAAAGCATCTAACGCTGCACAAGAAGTCAGTCGACAAAAGGTTCAAGGTGGTATATAATAAACGTAGGGTTTTACCCGATTTCACCACTCTTCCTTATGGCTACTGATTAGATAATGCATAGAGGGGTTTGGGACACATCTGATTTTGAATTTCGACTTATTCATCCTTTCTCATGCTTGATCAGTGGACCCAGCAACAGCGGCAAAACCTATTTCATAAAGCGAATGGTGGAGAATGGTTTAAATATGATTTCTGAAATAATTGAAAACTTTGTACATGTGTACAATTGTTGCCAACCTCTTTATGATGAATTGGACAAAATGTACCCTATTAAATTTGTTGAAGGGATAGCGGACTCTCTGAATGATGACTATTTACTCCCCGCCAATAATATACATTTTCTAGTGATTGTTGATTTTATGTCGGAATGTAGTGATAGTCGGGAACTTCAGAAACTCTTCACATAGTATGTACACAATTGTAATCTAAGCGCTATTTATATTGTACAGAATTTATTCGCTCAAGGTAAATTGTGCAGAACCATCAGTTTGAACACCAATTATTTAATTTTGTTTAAAAAAACAGTGATTCTAATCAAGTGTTACATTCAGTGACTTTCTGTTTCCTTATTTGGACATTTCTTTTTCTTGTTTTGTTAATTTATTAATCCCCACCTGTCTCCATTTCCCTGATTACCTTCCATGTGCTTAAGTACCCTGTCTGTTTAGTTCTTCCTCGTCCGTGATTGATGTGAGTTAAGTTTATGTTGGATGTGCCCTTGTTCTTCTGCGATCATTAAAAGAAACCCTCATGTGCCCTTCATTCACACACCAGCAAACCGTAACATCAAGTGATGCTTTTCAGACGTCAGATGTATCCATCCAACGTGAAATAGTTTATGGAATGTTATCAAGACGTCACGAGTGTTCCTTACGGTTATCTCCTGATAGACTATGAGTTGTAATGTGTTCATCTTCTGATCAGTAGTAATCAAGCAGGCCATATCTATGGTTAAACACTTCGCTGATGCTGTCAAACACTGCGTAAAGAATCAGGTTAATAGTATGTCCCAGTGGCTGTTTGAACCATGCTTCGAGTCTGATATTGCCTGACTTGATGAGAGAAACATGTTGACCGCAGTCTTCGTCGGGTGTGAGGTTAACCCTTTAGGCGCCAGAGGTTTTTTCCTAAAACGTTAGATTTTGACATCTTAATTTCAGAAGGCTATATCTTAAAATTTATAAAAGATAGAGACTTTCTGTCAATTATACAAATATTAAGGATGACCCAATGTTTATGTAGGGATTTTATTTTCCCATCTAATTTGCATATTATGACGTCATATGGGGGTGGCCATCTTGAATTATAGAATTTTCATGAAAAGTCACATGTTTAAATGATAAAATGCAGCACTTCTTTCCCCCCAAAAAATGTTCCTCACCTTATGTGTGCTATATTGCACAATACTGAATGCTCAGGTGAATAGTAAGTAGTAAACAAACTGTGTAAATCATTACTAATAAATGGTAGAAACAAACCGAATGCATGTAGCAGTTGGGATTTTCAATTTACTACATACAGCAGGCACTCTGAATCCATGTATGGGGCACATATATATTATTCATATGACTCACAAACACAAGTAGACAAGACCTGTTTAGTTCAAAAGCTACGCCCCGTGTCACATCACCTCTGCTTCTGCAATGAGCTGCGCGGCCAGATCTGCCTCGCGCACGCGCCGAGTGTGCACAGCTCGGACTACTGTCAGTGTCATTGCGACTCCCCACCTTGCCTCCTAACTGTCCTATGAATACTTCGACCTCGTCTAACATACCCAGTGGCATTAGACAAAGTCTCCCCTACAATACTGTCACCGCGATTGTGGAGAGGCGCGGTCAGAAGACAAATATACATGTCTAGCGCGGTAAAAATCTCCCGCCTCGTCCCCGCAACAATAACACGCCTGCTAATTTCGCGATGAACTCTCTGACCCCGGCAAACATTGTTCACACCTCTGACATTTGGCAAAGGACCATTTACATTAGGCAAAGGATTCACCGTTTGTGCTTGGTGAAGGGCTACTTTCACTTTCAGTATCATCGTCATTTTCTGAATGCAGCTATTCCCCTTCAGAATCAGTGTCCGCGAATAGAAGTTCCAACACCTCATTGCGGCTTTATTGAAGCTTTATTGATGCCATTAGATAATAATAATAATGATAATAATAATCTAATGCCAATACTCACTGACATTGACAATATTGGTCAGATAAAATGGCTCAGCCTCACACTAGCTCCGCTTTTTTTCGCACTGATTCAATGCGCTCTAACTCGAAGATTTTGTATAGGAGCATTACGTTTTTTAAGTCAGAGATGAAGTATTACATGTCTGCTATCTGGTGCAGGGGAGGTTGCATGAAATTTGACACTCTATTTGACAAAATCGGCTGTTTTTTTCAGTGCCGCATCTTGTCGAGTAAACTCGACCGTGGCGCCAAGAGGGTTAAAGGTGTAAAGCGAATAACCTTTCAAAAAATCCTCTCTGTTGATAGAGAGCACCTGATTTTTAAGATGTCTTCCAGTCACTGTAGCCAACTGGTAAAACTCTTGTATGGCCGACCCTGAGGAAAAATCCGGTTGTAGAGGTTTGGAGGGAAATTGTTGACCGTCTATGTAGACGGCCAGGTCCGTCCCACTCAGCAACGTGCAGAGGTTTTTCTCCACAATCGTTCAGATCTTTCCAAATATGATTGAAAAATACTACTTTATCAGGAAAGACCAGACAGGGATCTTGACCTTGTACAAATTCTTTGGTTTCGTCAGACATGTAGAGCATAACCGTTCGAGACGGAACATGAAATATGTAGCCAAATTTACGACCATTCCCCAGTAAAAATCCATCTCACACGCTGTCAGTATTTTCACTGAGAAACCTCGCCAGGCACCAATTACCATTGTACTTTCCATCATCTCTTCATCCAATTCCTTCTCGGGGTTTTAGGTGAGTATAAGAAGTCCATGTATTTTTCACAGCTCTTTTTCTGATTTCCTCAGAAATCTGAGAGGGGTCCTATTTATCTTAGCGAATCCCATCCGGTGTCACCGCTGGTGGGGAAACCCCTCCCCACAAGTGACAGACCATAAAATATTTCGCCCTAAGTTCACTGGATGGTCAAATTGTCAAGTTTAGACAGCCGGTGCAGACTACTTACTATTATGAGCAGAAACCTTTTTACTTTGGGTTTGTCATTTCTTGGTTCATGCTTTCTATAGATATATCTCTCATGACTCTTTGTTGAGTATTCACTGAGTTACAGTTCATTTTAATGACGTGTTTCAAAATGAAGATCACCACAGACCAAGGCTGCATACAGCACACCTTGTTTGTTATCTTTATTTTATAAATGCACAAAGTGTTGTTGTTATTATGTCTGTATACAAATAAAACTAGACCCTTTAAAGAATCGATTGATGTAGTGCTCTTATCTCGTATTGATTACCCTGATCCAAACCGTTTTTAGAATGCAAGCCATGTCATAACTACTCAATTCATGGTTTATTAGAGATTTAATTATCAAATGGCAGATTCTGAAATAATCGCTTTAGTACATTTGGCAGGCACCGGGAATTGTTCCAGTTCTCCTGATGGCCAGTCCGCTGTAACAATTCCCCGCAATGTGTGGGAACTACACAAATAATACAAGGGGAGGATGAACGAGTGTATAAAGGTGATTGTACAAGCCACATTAGATAGCCAATCCAAGTGTATTATACATCCAATATCACAGCAAACAAACCCAAAACAAGACACAATTATTTGTGTGTGTGTGTGTGTGTGTGTGTGTGTGTGTGTATATATTATATTATATATACACACACACACACACACACACACATACATATATATATACACGATATTCGATTTTTCATATCACGGTTATCGATATAACGTGATATCTATAGAAACCTTGGAGGGGAAAAGATAAGTCAAATGATTTTTTACTTTGTTTATTGAGTTTTTTTTTTTCACCCAACGAACATAATATTGATACTGATAAATGCAGGGCACAAGACTCTGGCTTTCTCTGTCTTCTTTGCAGCTCCTTTAAAATAACAAGAGAGAAAATACTGTCAAGTTCAACAGTATGATGAATAAATATTAATGGTAACACTTTACAATAAGATGTCATTTATTAACAATAATGTATTAACATGATTGAACAACGAACAATACATTACACAATTTGTTAATCTTTGTTAATGTTAATAAAAATGGAGTAATTGTTCATGTAAGTTCACAGTGCATTCATGTTTACAAACAAAACTTGCGATTTTAATAATTCATTAGTAAATGCTGATATTAACATGAACTAATATTAGTAAATGCTGTGGAAATATTGTTTATTATTAATGTTTATTTTTATATGTTAACTAATGTAATTAACTAATGTTAACTAATGAACCTAATTGAAGAATGACCGCAGATGAGGCATTCAGTGCATGGCACTGCGACCAACTTAACATTTTATAGAGTTTATTGCAGCAAGATCAGTTTTAATCGTGTAACTCTTAATAGATTTGAACAAAGAAATAAAGTGTGACTATGCACAGGCCGTATTGATTGCAAATACAAAAACTAGACGAGTAAAGAAAACGCGTTACTTATTAAAATAATCACCCTATAATCAAATATATGAACACAGAAAACTGCTGTTAACAGGTTAATATAACGTTTCCCATTCTATGACCAGTAAAATAATGGCAACTTACTCTGATGAACACGGCTCTCCTCTGAGTAGCTGCGAGCGCTGTGTCTCCTTCTTGTGTGACAGTGTCAGCGTTAAGGCACAGTACTGCCACCTGGGAGCTTAACCAGGTACTGGCACTGGAGTATTTACATGTGGTGTTATCACAAGAGAACTGTTCATTTTAAATATTGCGGTTATTGCTAATACCGGTATATCATCACACACTAAATTAACACGATATCTATAATTGTTGCTTTGGATATCATGGTTATCGCCAATACCGGTATATCGCGACACCCCTAATATACATATATATATATATATATATATATATTATACTTAGAATTTTTACAAACCATATGAGGTAATATCAGGTTAACAGTACCTTTAACTATTCAAAAACTTAAACACTAATCATTTAAAGGCAGGGGAGGTGAAGATTCAAATTGACATACAGTACAGACCAAAAGTTTGAAAGAAGTTTCTTCTGCTCATCAAGCCTGCATTTATTTGATCAAAAATACAGAAAAAACAGTAATATTGTGAAATATTATTACAACTTAAAATAATAGTTCCCCATCGAGGGAGAGACGATGCGTCGATAACGCTTTGGGAACGCATTCTGCGTGAGTGCGTCTGAAGCATCCATGTCAACTAGTCCAATGGCGAGAGTGAGCGCCAGGAGTGACGTCACGACCAGGAATTGATAAAAACCCCAACCGGAGCAACCGATGTTAGCTTTCTGTGCCTCAGCAAGCGATCTGTGTCAAACCTGTCTGTCATATTTACTGTTGTCTTGTTCAAAGTTTATATATCATGGCGAAGCAACTATTCAGACCGTGTGCTTCTCCCTGCCCGCGTTATTTAACGGGTGGGGATACACACGAGCTTTGTGTAGTTTGTTTGGGAGTGGAGCATGCGTTATCAGCCTTCGAGGAGACTGATTGCCCGCATTGTGAGAAGCTTTCGCTTCGCATGCTCCGCTCCCGCTTGTCACTCTTTGATGAGAAGAGCGGCGAGCCTCGCGCTCCTCAGGGTGCAGGACCCGCTTCTGCCGAGGCAGAACGGAGAATGCATTCCTGGGGTTCGCAAATGGATCTCTCAGCGAGGTTGGAGACGGGTCTGAGGGCTCTTTCTCCTCCCTTACCTGGGAGATCTATAGCTCAAACTCCGGTGTCGGAAGCCCGCCCCGCGGCTTCTTCCGCCCGGGGGGAGAGCTCATTGCTTCGTTGCTCTAGCTCCGAGGAGTTAGATGTAACGGGCAGTGAAGGTGACACAATCAGGGGGGAAGAGGATTCGCCATCTCTTTCCCCAGCATATGAGGAGTTGGTTGATGTATTAACACGAGCTGTAGATAAGTTACATATATCTTGGCCATCTGATAAACAGAGCGCTCGTCCTAAAAGCAAATTAGATGAGTGTTTTCTGTCTTCTAAAACATCTCCTACATCACGGGGTCTCCCTTTTTTCCCTGATCTTCACAGTGAGCTGTCTAGATCGTGGAATAAGCCATATTCATCACGTCTTTTCAGCCCTCAAGTGCGCATTTATTCTGATATAAGAGGGCTGAAAGAAAATGGTTATGAAGCGATGCACCGGGCGGAACAGACGCTCGCGAGCTATCTTTCCCCTGGTTCAGCGTCATCTATTAAGAACCCGACTTTGCCCACGAAGCCTTTAAAGATCACATCTAATTTAGTGGGTAAAGCTTACACAGCAGCAGGTCAGGCTGGAGCTTGCCTTCACTCGATGGCTTTGCTTCAGGCTTATCAGGATGAGCTGCTGGGGGATTTAGATAACAGTGAGGGAGTCAGCCGTGACGAAATTCGCGAACTTCGTCGGGCTACAGATTTATCTCTCAGGGCGACTAAAGAAACAGCACGTGCTATTGGTAGATCAATGACTGCTTTGGTTTCTACAGAAAGACACCTTTGGCTTAATCTTTCAGATATTAAAGATAAAGATAGATCTTTTCTTTTAGACGCTCCCATTTCTCATGAAGGTCTGTTTGGTGATGCTGTGAATGAAGTGGTTGAAAGATTTCAAGAAAATAAAAAGCAATCTGAAGCTTTAAAAAGTTTTCTCCCTCGCCGATCTATCCTGATGCTGCTGGGCATGCAAGGCAGCCCCAGCCTTCATGCTCCTCATATCGTGTTTTTCAAAAAGAGAGTGTTGCGTCTCGTGCTCCTCCTCAAAAATCACGGGGACCGAGCCAGCACTCACAGCCAAAGCAATCTAAGCAGAAGCCGGATCTGAGGACCGTTCTTCTCGCTAAGAGAGCTTCGGCTCAGAAGAAAAGGTCCTGACGCCAAATGGGTCAGACCTGTGAGGGCAGCCCCAACCGAGACGGTGCGGTGTACAACTCAGTATACGGTGCCCGTCCGGTCTCAGTGCTCTCACGGGGCCGTCCTGCCAACCCCGCCACCCTTGGTGCCTCGGGGCGCAGCGGTCTCCAGCGGGTCTCTGGCGCTGTGTCTCTCAGACGCTGCGTCGGGCTCGCTCCCTCTGAGGGGGGTTCAAGAGCAGTTAGCTCCGGTGGTTCCTGCGTTTCGGCTTCAGGTCCCCGCACTAGCTGTTCAAATTACACCAGAGGCCAGCCTCGAGAGGCTGGTTCCCTTAGTAGAATGTCTGACAGAATGCAAAAGTCTGCCGAATATATCTCAATGGGTCCTGCAGATAGTAGAGAAGGGTTACAGAATCCAGTTCGGTTCTCGTCCCCCTCGCTACAACGGGGTGTTGCTCACAGTAGTGCATCCCGAGCAGGCTCTGGTCATGGAGCAAGAAGTGAAATCTCTTTTAGCGAAAAATGCTATTGAGCAGGTGTATCCTCCCGACAGGGCATCGGGTTTTTACAGCCGTTATTTCATTGTTCCAAAGAAGGATGGAGGGCTGCGTCCCATTTTAGATCTTCGTCTGTTGAATCGTACAGTTCAGAAATTAAAATTCAAGATGCTGACACTCAAACAGATCGTGACTCAAATCAGATCCGAGGACTGGTTCGTCACGATAGACCTAAAAGATGCGTACTTCCATATCTCCATCCTCCCTCAGCACAGGAAGTTCCTAAGGTTTTCTTTCGGGGGCAAAGAATACCAGTATCGGGTAATTCCATTCGGTCTAGCTCTCTCACCCCGCACATTCACGAAATGCGTAGATGCAGCTCTGGCCCCGCTCAGGCTGCAGGGCATACATATTCTGAATTACTTGGACGACTGGTTGATTTTAGCGGAATCAGAACAGTTGGCGGTTCGGCATCGAGGTGTCGTCCTCGCTCATATGCAGAAGTTGGGTTTGAGGCTCAATACCAAGAAGAGTGTGCTATCTCCATTACAGAGGACCACTTTTCTTGGGGTGGTATGGGATTCGGTCACGATGCGAGCCGCTCTTTCGCCCGCTCGTGTAGCCAACATCCTCACAGCCACATCAGAGCTAAAGCTAGGCCAGTCACGCACTGTAAAACAGTTCGAGAGATTGTTGGATCTCATGGCAGCAGCGTCCAATGTGATCCCCTTTGGCCTGCTGGGCATGAGACCTTTACAGTGGTGGCTCAGGACCAGAGGGTTCTCCCCGAGGGGAAACCCACTTCTTACGATCAAGATCATGCGGCGGTGTCTCCGCGCCTTGGTCATATGGAGAGAACACTGGTTCCTGTCCCAGGGTCCGGTATTGGGAGCTCTTTGTCATCGGGTTGCCATCTCGACAGATGCTTCCCTTACCGGCTGGGGAGCGGTAATGGAAGGCCGCTCAGCTCAGGGTCTGTGGGAGAGCCATCATCACTCTTGGCACATCAACTGCCTGGAGATGATGGCGGTCTTCAAAGCTTTGAGGCACTTCCTGCCAGACCTGAGGGACCATCATGTGCTGGTCCGCACAGACAATACATCGGTGGTCTCTTACATCAACCGTCAGGGGGGTCTGCGCTCGCGCCCACTCTGCAAATTAGCGCACCAGATCCTCCTGTGGTCCCTGGGGAAATTACGCTCTCTGAGGGCAATGTATATACCAGGGACTCAGAATATTGGAGCAGACACCCTGTCGAGGCAGGTGCTGAGGTCAGGGGAATGGAGGCTTCACCCCGAGGTGGTGGAGCTCATATGGGAATCTTATGGCCAAGCAGAAGTGGATCTGTTTGCGTCTCAGTACACGACGCACTGTCCACTATGGTTCTCTCTTACTCAGCCCCCCTGGGGTTGGACGCTATGGTACAGACGTGGCCGAGGCTACGTCTGTATGCCTTTCCCCCTGTTGCTCTGCTCCCAGGAGTTCTGGAGAGAGTCCGCCAGGACGGAGTAAGTCTACTTCTCGTAGCTCCACACTGGCCGAGCCGAATCTGGTTTGCGGACCTGATTCATCTCCTCGACGGTCCTCCCTTGGAGATCCCGATCAGGAAAGACCTTCTATCTCAGGCCGGGGGCACTATATTTCACCCCCGGCCAGAGATTTGGAAGCTTTGGGTGTGGCCTCTGAGGGGGCGCAACTCATAGAGAGTGGTCTCTCAACTGAGGTTGTGGAGACCATTCTTAGCTCCAGAGCTCCAGCTACGAGGAAACTTTATAGACTCAAATGGAATGTTTTTTCTTCTTGGTGTTACCAACATCAGTGTGACCCCGTCCACTGCTCTGTTGGCTCAGTTCTTGAGTTTTTACAGGACCGCTTCACTTCTGGTCTATGTCCATCCACCTTAAAAGTTTACGTGGCGGCCATTTCGGCTTTCCACGCCCCAGTGGGTGGTGCATCTCTGGGTCGTGACCCTCTTATCTCTCGTTTCCTTCGTGGCACCTTGAGGCTGAGACCTGCAACTCGTACTAGAGTGCCGGCCTGGGACCTGGCTATAGTTTTAGAAGGCCTTTCTAGGGCTCCTTTTGAACCCCTAGATTCTGTCTCTGAGAGGTTTCTTTCTTTTAAGACTACCTTTCTCCTTGCTATTTCGTCCCTAAAAAGAGTCGGAGACCTTCAGGCTCTCTCGGTTTCTCCCACCTGCCTTGAATTTGCACCTGGGATGGTCAAAGCATTTCTCTACCCTAAGCAGGGATACGTCCCTAAGGTACCGACCATTGTTCCGAGACCTATTGTTCTGCAGGCTTTCTGTCCTCAACCATTTGCATCATCTAACCAGGAAAAGTCTAACCTCTTGTGCCCGGTGCGAGCATTGGACACTTATGTTCATCGGACTTCTTCTTTTCGGAAATCCGATCAGCTGTTTGTTTGTTTTGGGTCACCTAAGATAGGTCTTCCTGCCACTAAACAGACACTTAGTAAGTGGATAGTTGGGGCTATCCTTCTTGCCTATGAGTCTTCTGACCTACCGTGCCCTTTGGGGGTCAGAGCTCATTCTACTAGGAGTATGGCGGCCTCTAGAGCATTATTATCTGGGGCCTCTCTTCAGGATGTTTGCGATGCGGCAGGCTGGTCCTCGCCACTCACATTCGTCAGGTTTTATAGCCTAGACCTGGACGCTACTCCCGGGTCTCAGGTTTTTAATTCTTGAGCCGTTGGTTTTTTCTGGCTGACACTCATGCACTTGTTATATGGCGGTTTGGGTATTCTCGTTCCCAAAGCGTTATCGACGCATCGTCTCTCCCTCGATGGGGAACGTCTCGGTTACGTCTGTAACCTCGGTTCCCCGAGAAGGGAACGAGACGATGCGTCTCCCTGCCATACTTCCTTCGTTCCTGTGATCGACTTGCTTCGGCACTGTCGAAGCTAACATCGGTTGCTCCGGTTGGGGTTTTTATCAATTCCTGGTCGTGACATCACTCCTGACGCTCACTCTCGCCATTGGACTAGTTGACATGGATGCTTCAGACGCACTCACGCAGAATGCGTTCCCAAAGCGTTATCGACGCATCGTCTCGTTCCCTTCTCGGGGAACTGAGGTTACAGACGTAACCGAGACGTTTTCTATTTGAATATACTTAAAAAAAAAATTATTCCTGTGATGCAAAGCTGAATTTTCAGCATCATTACTCCAGCCTTCAGTGTCACATGTAACATCCAGTCTATCACATGATCATTTAGAAATCATTCTAATATTCTGATTTATTATGAGTGTTAGAAACAGTTCTGCTGTTTAATATATTTGATGAATAAAAGGTTAAAAAGAACTGCATTTATTCAAAATAAAAATAATAAATATTCTAATAATATATTTTCTTTACTATCACTTTTTATCAATTTAACACATCCTAGCTGATTAAAAGTATTGATTTTATAAAAAAAAAAGAAAGAAAAAAAAATATCACAATATCACATTTTTTCTGTATTTTTGATCAAATAAATGCAGGCTTGATGAGCAGAAGAAACTTCTTTCAAAAAAATAAAAAATAGTAATGTTTCCAAACTTTTTGTCTGAACTGTAGCTGCACAGCTATAGAACATCATGGGGTCAGGCTCTGTACACATTGCATGTGGTACCACCAGTCACTTATGTCACACTGAATCTGTAACAACAGGTAATAATGATTCCAAGAAATTCAGGTTGGATATCTAAGATACAGTAAAACATATAACAAGCTGTGATACATATACTGTGTGTATATCCTCTGAAGAAATATGTACCATGCATGAATGGGGCCTCAGAATGATCAGAGCACTGTTATGTTTTGTTTTGAATAAATTTTTTCTCCTGTTTTGGAACAGTCAGGAACACAAGGAAGATGTTTGTATTTTTGTTCATTTTTATTTTGTAAGGCTATGATAATGCTTAACTCTTTAGGCGCCAGGGTTTTTTGAAAAAAAAAATGCTGTATTTTGACATCAAGATTTCAAAAGTTTGTGGCTTGAAAAGGATTAAAGATAGAGATCTACTGTCAATAAGAAAAATGTTGGGCATGACCGAAAGGTTATGTGGGGTGTAAATATACTCATCTAATTTGCATATTATGACGTCACCAGGGGCGGCCAATCTCGAATTTCATAATAATCAGGAAATAATATATATGGAATTGTGTTTTGTCTTCTTAACTTCATTCTAAATGACCAGAAAAGAGGAAGTAAAAAAATAAAAAATAAAATAAAAAATAAAAAACAGAAGAAAGTACTAAATTATATATATATATATATATATATATATATATATATTTACAGTAAGTAGACATTCGAAAGGCCCTTTTTACCACCGCGGGTACCGCCGCTGCGGCATTTGTAAAGTGCATTTGCAGCTTTTGACCGCTGAGTGGCGCTTTAACCACAAGTTATCAAACAAGCGCATCAAAGCACATTTTCGCAAATAGACGTCAGTTTTCAGTTTTGCCTCGCTGATGTGTTACATTTGACTGCTTCAGTCACGGAAAATAAAAAAGAAAAACACTATAGTTTAAATATTTAATATATTTAATATTTAATATTCACAGATGAAAGTTTGGAATTTATGAAGTTATGTGCATTTCTTAGAATGAATTCAAGCAGGATGGATGTCAAGCCTGTGCCTGAGTCTGTGCTTATATTTTCTAAGCTACATGGTATTAAACCATATTTTAGATTTGACACATTTAAAAGGTGTGCAGTATTATTTATATTATATTAATTACATTTACATTTAATCATTTAGCAGACGCTTTTATCCAAAGCGACTTACAAATGAGAACAATAGAAGCAGTCAGGTCAACAAGAGAACAACAACAGTATACAAGCGCCATGACAAGTCTAGTATAGAACGCATAGCCAAGTTTTTTTTTTTTTTTTTTTTAAATGAAAAGACAAGAAAAGGAAAATGTTTTTTTTTCTTGTCAACTAGTATTAGTTGGTTAAGTGCAGGCGAAAAAGATGAGTCTTTAGATGTTTCTTGAAAATGAGTAAGGACTCAGTTGTACGAATTGTGATTGGGAGGTCATTCCACCAGCTGGCCACAGTCCAGGAAAAGGTCCATGACAGTGATTTTGAACTTCTTTGGGATGGCACCACAAGGCGTTGTTCACTTGCAGAGCGCAAACTTCTGGAGGGCACATAAGATTTAACCAGTGAGTTTAGGTATGTTGGTGCCGTGCCAGTGGTCGTCTTGTAGGCAAGCATCAGTACCTTGAATTTGATGCGAGCGGCTACTGGTAGCCAGTGTAACCTGATGAGGAGAGGAGTAACGTGAGCTTTTTTTGGCTCATTGAAGACAACCCTCGCTGCTGCATTTTGGATCAATTGCAGAGGCTTGACAGTACATGCAGGAAGGCCCGCCATTACAATATTACAATAGTCCAGTCTGGAGAGAACAAGAGCTTGGACAAGAATTTGGGTGGCTTGCTCTGACAGGAAGGGTCTAATCTTCCTAATGTTGTATAAGGCAAACCTGCAGGACTGGGTCATTGTAGCAATGTGGTCTGTGAAGCTTAACTGATGATCCATCACAACACCTAGGTTTCTGGCTGTCCTCGAAGGAATAATGGTTGAGAAACCCAGCTGTATAGAGAAGTTGTGATTAAGCAATGGGTTAGCTGGAATCACCAGGAGAAATGTCACTCAGACAGGCTGAAATGCGAGCAGCTACCGTCGGGTCATCTGGCTGGAATGAGAAGTAGAGTTGGGTGTCATCAGCGTAGCAGTGATAAGAAAAGCCATGCTTCTGAATGGCAGATCCTAATAACGTCATGTAGATGGAGAAGAGAAGTGGTCCAAGTACTGAGCCTTGAGGAACCCCAGTAGCAAGGTGTTGTGACTTTGAAACATCACCCCTCCAAGACACACTGAAGGATCTGTCAGAGAGGTAGGACTTAACCCACAGGAGTGCGGTTCCAGAGATGCCCATCTTTCTGAGGGTGGACAGGAGAATCTGATGATTAACAGTGTCAAAAGCAGCAAACAGGTCCAGTAAGATGAGCACTGAGGATTTTGAAGCTGCTCTTGCTAGTCGCAGGGCTTTAGTAACTGAGAGCAGAGTTGAGTGGCCACTTTTGAAGCCAGATTGGTTGCTGTCCAGGAGGTTGTTCTGTACAAGGAACATAGAAAGCTGGTTGAACAAAGCTCGCTCAAGAGTCTTTGCAATAAATGGAAGAAGTGATACCGGTCTGTAGTTTTCAAGAAGCGCTGGATTTAGAGATGGTTTCTTGAGCAGTGGGCTTACCCGAGCCTGCTTGAATGCTGAGGGAAATGTTCCAGGGTGAAGAGAGGAGTTGATAATGTGAGTAAGCGAAGGTATGACTGAAGAAGAGATTGCTTGAAGGAGGTGAGTGGGGATCGGATCAAGTGGACAAGTTGTAGGATGATTGGACAGGAGAAGTTTGGAAACATCCATCTCTGAGAGTGGGAAGAAGGAGGATAAACAGTGTGCATCGGTCATTGTGAAGTTGTCCTCAGTCTGCGGTGTGGAAAATTGGTCACTGATGGTTCTTGCTCAATTGAGCACCTTCCTGCATAAAAATGATCTGAATGAAGAATTTCAGTCAGGTTTTAGGCCCCACCATAGCACAGAAACTGCACTTGTTAAAATTACAAATGACCTGCGTCAGATCAAGGCTGCATCTCATTTCTAATCTTACTTGATCTTAGTGCTGCGTTCGACACCATAGATCATGACATACTCATAGATCGATTACAAAACTATAAGGGTATTTATTCAAGGGCAGGCTCTAAGATGGTTTAGATCCTACCTGTCCGATCGCTACCATTTTGTTTACTTAAATGGGGTGTCATCTCATTTATCATCAGTAAAATATGGAGTGCCACAAGGATCCGTCCTAGGTCCCCTTCTATTTTCAATATACATGTTGCCCCTTGGTAATATTATTAGAAAATACGGAATTAGTTTCCACTGTTATGCTGATGATACTCAGCTATATATCTCAACGAGACCAGATGAAACTTCCCAATTATCTAAGCTAACAGAGTGTGTTAAAAATGTAAAAGATTGGATGGCAAATAATTTTCTCCAATTAAATTCGGATAAGACAGAGATATTAATTATTGGACCAAAAAACACTACACAGAATCTTGTAGATTACAATCTGCAACTAGACGGATGTACTGTTACTTCCTCTACAGTCAGAAATCTGGGTGTTATATTAGACAGCAATTTTGTCTTTTGATAATCATATTTTCAATGTTACAAAAACTGCATTCTTCGATCTTAGAAACATTGCCAAGCTACGAAACATGTTATCTGGTTCTGATGCAGAAAAGCTAGTTCATGCATTTATGACCTCTAGACTAGACTATTGTAATGCACTTCTAGGTGGTTTTCCTGCTTCGTCAATAAACAAGCTACAGGTAGTCCAAAATGCAGCAGCTAGACTCCTTACGAGGTCAAGAAAATATGATCATATTACCCCAATTTTACAGTATCTGCACTGGCTACCTATTAAGTTCCGTATCAGTTACAAATTATCATTACTTACCTATAAGGCCCTAAATGGTTTAGCCCCTACGTACCTAACTAGCCTTCTACCACGTTACAACCCATCACGCACCCTAAGGTCACAAAACGCTGGACTTTTGGCAGTTCCTAGGATAGCAAAGTCAACTAAAGGAGGTAGAGCTTTCTGACATTTGGCTCCCGAACTCTGGAATAGCCTTCCTGATAATGTTCGGGGTTTAGACACACTCTCTCTGTTTAAATCTAAATTAAAAACACATCTCTTTCGTCAAGCATACAAATAGTGTATCTCTTAAATTGTGAGTGTAGTTGCATCTGATCAAATGTGCATTTCTATTCATTAGCTTGGGTTAAACTAATTTTACTTTGTTGGATCAGCAGCTATGCTAATGATGTCTCTATTTTGTTTCTATGTTTTGCCACGGGATTTACACAAGCTCCAGTCTGGATCCAGAACACCTGAGAAGAGATGATGCTGACCCTCAGAGGACCCCAGATGATGCTAACCTTGAATCAACAAACAGAACTAACAATTATTGCTACATGTGTGACTGCATCATATAATAACTATTATTTATTAATATTGATAGTTCATTGTCTAGCTGAATATGTCTTGTATTATTCTTATTATTTTTTATTTTTTCTAAAATCCTGTCAAACATGCACAAACTATTTTTAAAATTTTCTGTAAAGTTGCTTTGTAACGATTTGTATTGTAAAAAGCGCTATACAAATAAACTTGAATTGAATTGAATTGAGGAAAGCGTAGAGGGCTGCATGCTAAGCTAAGGCTAAACCCACATCGACCAGCTCTGCCCAGCATCTTCCTTGACAATGTACGGTCTCTGATGAACAAGATGGACGAACTAAAGATCTGGACCCTCACACAGAAATGGCTTATGGACTGTAAAGTTATGTTTTTTCACTGAAACATGGCTCTGCAACGATGTCCCAAACAGCATGGTGTATATGGATGGACGCTCTTTCTTCAGGGCTGACAGAGTAGCAGCAACCTCTGGTAAAAACAAAGGTGGTGGAGTATGCATTTATGTAAACAAATCATGGTGTAAAGACTCTGTCATTGTTGATACCTACTGCTCTGCTGATCTGGAGTTCCTGATTATCAAGTGCAGGCCATTCTTTCTACCACGAGAGTTTACTTGCATTGTTGCTGCTGCAGTTTATGTACCTCCGGACGCTAATGCTAACGTGGCTATGAAAGAACTTTGTGCTGCTATTAGCAAATTACAAACCCTGCACCCGGATGGAGCCTTTATTGTTGCTGGGGACTTCAATCACTGCACTTTAAGATCTGTTCTCCCTAAATTTCATCAAAATGTCTAATGCACTACAAGGGGACATAAAACACTGGACCACGTTAATACTAATGTGACTGATGCCTACAAAGTCACACCCCTCCCCCATCTGGGTCAGTCTGACCACCTCTCTTTGTTCCTGCTCCCCAAGTATACCCCGGTCATCAAATGAGTGAAACCTACAATAAGGACTGTTAAAATCTAGCTGGAAGGTGCTGACTCCACTCTTCAAAATCAATTCCAGCACACAGACTGGAGTGAGTTTGATGCCCCGGCCACCACAAACTCTCAGATCAACTTTGACAATTACACCAACTCTGTCCTGGAGCACATCAACAGATGTGTGAGCAGAGTGACCCCACACAAAAAAAATAATTTCCCCAATCAGAAGCCCTGGATGAACAGAGAGGTTCGCCTCCTGCTCAAAGCAAGAGATGCAGCCTTCAGGTCTGGAGACCGGGAGGCTTACAGCTCAGCCAGAGCCAACCTGAGGAAGGGTATCTGCCAGGCCAAACTCAAACATAAACAGAGGATTGAAGAACTCTTCAATTCTTCAGACCCCCGGCGTATGTGGCAAGGCATACAATCTATCACAGATTACAAACCACCTAACTCTGTGCCCCCCTCCAGCTCTGCCTCCCTCCCAGACGAGCTCAATCCCTTTTATGCTCGTTTTGATCAAAATAATAAGGTGATCTCACTCAAAGCTGAGCATCAACCCAGTGAACTGCCTCTCACACTCTCCACATCAGATGTTTACTCCACTCTGCGTAAAGTGAATGGACAGAAAGCAGCTGGCCCTGACGGAATACCTGGTTGTGTGCTTAAAGCCTGTGCGGAGCAGCTGGCTGAGGTCTTCACAGACATTTTCAATCTTTCCCTGGCCCAAACAACTGTCCCCACTTTCTTCAAAACCTCCACCATCATGCCTGTACCAAAGCACTCCACTGCCTTAGTCCCTAACGACTTCTGTCCTGTTGCACTCACCCCCATCATTGCCAAGTGCTTTGAGAAACTGGTTGCATCCCTCTTAAAATCCTATCTCCCTGCTACATTAGACCCATTCCCATTTGCAACAATAGGTTAAAAGAGGACGCCATCTCAACGGCGTTCCACTCGGCCCTCACCCACCTGGACAATCAAAACACACATGTGAGAATGCTGTTCATTGATTTCAGTTCTGCATTTAATACTGTAATCTCCTCTAAGCTGATCTCCAAGTTCAGCCATTTTGGAATCAGCACACCCATCTGCAACTGGATTCTAGATTTTCTGACTAACAGTCCTCAGTCTGTTAAGTTAGATAACCTCTCCTCCTCCATCATCACCCTGAACACTGGAGTGCCACAAGGCTGCGTACTTAGCCCTCTCCTCTACTCCCTATTCACCCATGACTGCGTTCTTGTTTATGGCTCCAACACCATAATCAAATTTGCTGATGACACCACGGTGTTAGGTCTTATCAAGGATGACGATGAGTCAGCCTACAGGGATGAGGTGCAGCACCTGGCTCTGTGGTGTGCCACCAACAACCTGGAACTAAACACCCAGAAGACAAAGGAGATCATTGTGGACTTCAGGCGGACTAGGAATCATGCACACACACCCATCTACATCAATGGAGCTGTAGTGGAGCGTGTGTCGAGTTTCAAGTTCCTTGGCATCCACATCTCAGATGACCTCACCTGGTCCCTAAACACCTCCACCCTTGTCAAAAAGGCACAGCAGCACCTTTACTTCTTACGGAGCCTTAAAAAAGTTCACCTCAGTCCCAGGATCCTTGCTGAATTCTACCGCTGTACCATTGAAAGCATACTCACAAACTGCATCTCAGTATGGTACAGCAATTGCTCCGCAACTGACCGCAAAGCACTCCAGCGGATGGTGAAAACTGCTCAACGGATCACCGGCACCCAGTTAACTTCCATCAAGAACATTTATCACAAGCGCTGTCTGGGCAAGGCAAGAAACATCACCAAGGATGCCTCTCACCCTAACCATGGACTCTTCACCCTCCTTCCATCCGGCAGGCGTTACAGGAGCCTACGCTCTCGCACTAGTAGGCTCAGGAAGAGCTTCTTCCCCGAGGCTGTGACACTTCTGAACGCCACACCACCAATCTAACCTGCACCTGCTCTTTCACTGCACTGGTCAAAGTACTTTACATACATTATTTGCACTATTCATATTTTGCACAGACTGCACATGGTTAAAGCTATTACACTATAAACTGTCTAAAGTTGTTACTGTACAAGCACAGTAAACTATTTCTACAAAAAATATCATTGCGCTACTGTTATTTTGCATATAATACATTGTTCAACAATACTTTTGCACACTCATCCAACTGTATTTACTACCACTGTTCTCACGTTCCTGCTATTCATAATGTATATATAATCCTTCATTGCTTTGTTCATAATGTACATACAATCCTTACATTGCATTCATATTTATATTCTGTATATATTCAGATCAATATTGTATATAGCAACTCCACTGTACATTCTGTATATCATAGCTTTAATTACTCTGCACTTTTATGTATATAAAATACTATATTCTTGCACTTCTGGTTAGATGTTAACTGCATTTCATTAGCTCTGTACTTGTACTCTGCATAATGACAATAAAGTTGAATCTAATTTAATCTAATCGTGGTGTTTCAAATGCATTAAAAATATATCTACAGAAAGCTTGAAATGTTTTTAAACGAAAACTAATTGTGTAATTTGTGAATGTTGCATTTCTCTCGTCGGAGAGAGCCAGCACTGTGAATTTCATACTGCAGCTGACAAGAAAACATTTGGTTGTGCTTTGTGAACACTCTCGCCTTGCACGGTGTCACCGCACTTGATTTCCACAGACACACAGAACATGCAGGATTCATATATTGTCTTTTTGTGGCTTGATATTCACTGACACTAGTCCATATCATATTTTGATTTAAGTGTACTAACCTACTAATTATTTATGTGTCCAATATGTAGCATATTCCGTCTGCGTTAGGATACAGGAATTCCATTTTTATGACTGGATTCTACGAACCAGTCTGTGTTTTCTGCATCGCGTAAACTATGGGCCGTATGTCTCAGTGCATTTACGGTAACATTTATTTTGTAATTAACTTAAGTAACACCGTTACATGTAACTAGTTACTCCCCAACACTGATTAGATGTTATGTTCAACAATGAATGTTGAGTAACTGTAACCCCACAGTCAAATTAAAACTGTAAAATATTTAAATTTAATTCCTACAATGACACAATGAATAAGAGAGCAAACTTACCACAAAAGATGCAAAATATGATGAAAAATGTCTGGTCCATCATATCCTGTCAAAAGCAGATACGAAGGATGCTTGAGTCAATACACGTTAATGTGAGTACTAGATGTGGTTCACAGATGTTTAAAGGGGTGGAAGCATCAAACTAAAGAGGAACAAAAATTTGATAAAGAGGAAATGAGCACCTATTCAAGAAAGATGAGGCGTAAGTGAATAAATAGATATAGAATAGTCAGAAAGATAAATAATTATCCAGTCAAATCATACATCACATACATTGAAGTTTATAAAGCCATTTAATAGTCATCAACGGATTACAATATAGGTTATCCAAGTAAAGTATTTGAAAAGAGATATTTTTAATTTGGTGTATGGTTGTTTTTAACCTTGTAAATAAGTAGCACTTAGGAAACAACTGCTTTGTGATTAAATTGCAGATAAATGAGGTACTGAAACTGAAGCTGATGCTGTTGTAACTGTAGTAGAAGGTCTTTCTTTAGTGCTTTTTTGTCACAGAAAACTAGCGGATCAGCGGAAAACTAGCGGAAATTTTTTAAATTTAAAAAATTTTTTTTTTTAAATTTTAATAAAATGAAAACTAAAGGAATTTCAAATCACATGAGCCAATATTTTATTCACAATAGAACATAGATAACGTAGCAAATGTTTAAACTGAGAAAATTCTCATTTTTATCCACTTAATTAGCTCATTTAAAATTTAATGCCTGCTACAGGTCTCAAAAAAGTTGGCACAGGGGCAACAAATGGCTAAAAAAGCAAGCAGTTTTGAAAAGATTCAGCTGGGAGAACATCTAGTGATTAATTAAGTTAATTGATATCAGGTCTGTAACATGATTAGCTATAAAAGCTTTGTCTTAGAGAAGCAGAGTCTCTCAGAAGTAAAGATGGGCAGAGGCTCTCCAATCTGTGAAAGACTGCGTAAAAAAATTGTGGAAAACTTTAAAAACAATGTTCCTCAATGTCAAATTGCAAAGGCTTTGCAAATCTCATAATCTACAGTGCATAACATCATCAAAAGATTCAGAGAAACTGGAGAAATCTCTGTGCGTAAGGGACAAGGCCGGAGACCTTTATTGGATGCCCGTGGTTTTCGGGCTCTCAGACGACACTGCATCACTCATCGGCATGATTGTGTCAATGACATTACTAAATGGGCCCAGGAATACTTTCAGAAACCACTGTCGGTAAACACAATCCGCCGTGCCATCAGCAGATGCCAACTAAAGCTCTATCATGCAAAAAGGAAGCCATATGTGAACATGGTCCAGAAGCGCCGTCGTGTCCTGTGGGCCAAGGCTCATTTAAAATGGACTATTTCAAAGTGGAATAGTGTTTTATGGTCAGACGAGTCCAAATTTGACATTCTTGTTGGAAATCACGGACGCCGTGTCCTCCGGGCTAAAGAGGAGGGAGACCTTCCCGCATGTTATCAGCGTTCAGTTCAAAAGCCAGCATCTCTGATGGTATGGGGGTGCATAAGTGCATACGGTATGGGCAGCTTGCACGTTTTGGAAGGCTCTGTGAATGCTGAAAGGTATATAAAGGTTTTAGAGCAACATATGCTTCCCTCCAAACAACGTCTATTTCATGGAAGGCCTTGTTTATTTCAGCAGGACAATGCAAAACCACATACTGCAGCTATAACAACAGCATGGCTTCGTCGTAGAAGAGTCCGGGTGCTAACCTGGCCTGCCTGCAGTCCAGATCTTTCACCTATAGAGAACATTTGGCGCATCATTAAACGAAAAATACGTCAAAGACGACCACGAACTCTTCAGCAGCTGGAAATCTATATAAGGCAAGAATGGGACCAAATTCCAACAGCAAAACTCCAGCAACTCATAGCCTCAATGCCCAGACGTCTTCAAACTGTTTTGAAAAGAAAAGGAGATGCTACACCATGGTAAACATGCCCCGTCCCAACTATTTTGAGACCTGTAGCAGAAATCAAAATTGAAATGAGCTCATTTTGTGCATAAAATTGTAAACTTTCTCAGTTTAAACATTTGCTATGTTATCTATGTTCTATTGTGAATAAAATATTGGCTCATGTGATTTGAAAGTCTTTTAGTTTTCATTTTATTAAAATTTAAAAAACGTCCCAACTTTTCCGGAATTCGGGTTGTAAAAAAAACGGTATGGTTTTGCAGCGTACAGTGTCACAAACAGAATCAGACGATCCACCGGGAAAAAAAAGTGAATGAAAGATAGGCGAAAGATAGTATATTTGAATTTTGGCCCTCTCTCGTGACGGCTCGTGACGCGCTCTGATGAACCTGTCAGCTGATGGAGGCGGCACTTATAACGATCAAGACGTTATTATACGTATATATTAGACGTGTATATATTTTTCAACAGTTTTTATATATGTGAGAGTGTCTTTTATGTCGAATGTGAATGTATCTGCGTGATTACCATCTGTTTGAGTACAAATCAGCACAAATCAGCTCGCTATTACTGATCATGGCTATCAAAGTGAACGCGTCTATATGAATAGAGAGAGTGGATTATTCACTTTATGGCAATCTCAGGATTTTCTGTAACCGAAATATAAAGTTAAATCTTTTTTATTTTTATTATTATTCTTATTTTTCTTACTCAAATTATTCGTATAGTATTTTTCTAGTGCTCAAATAAATGACTTATATGATATCTAAGTTTCTGTCTAGTGTTTTATAATTGAAAAAAAAAACAGTTTAGTGGTGTGTTCAATTATTAAATAGTTTGTACAAGCCTTCAATACAGTTGGTAAATATTTGTTTATATTTGGGGGGTGGGGGGTGTAGACATAGTCTCATAAAAATATTTGCAGGGGTCTCATTTTTCATGATATCTTATTCATATTTGAAATAGAAACTCATGAGACATGTGACTTTCAATCCATTACTTTTCTAGATTGCTCCAGGACTTATTTCTTGTATTTTTATATAAAATAAAAACATATTTAAGTGTGGTAAAAAAAAAAAATAATAAAATTCAAGGCACTTCAGTGTCTATAACTTTGAATATTTTTGAGCATTATCAAATCTGGTTGATAAAAGGTAAAGCCCTGTAACACACTGAAGTAGGAGACTGTTACAATTCTAAGTTAGGTAGAGCACTTTCAGCTGTTGAGTCCCATAATGGGGGGGGGGGGGGTGGTTAGGTTAACAGATTAAATGATTAATTACTGGGTTACCCCCTTTGTTGACTTTAATGATTTAAAGGTGCCATAGAATGCATTGATACAATTTTTTAATTTGTAATCTGATGCTCCCAAAGTGTGTATCTAAAGTTTTATTTTAAAATACCCCACAGATAATTTTTTTAGAGCTTGTTGAAATTGTCACTTTTAGGATAGGATCCAAAACATACTGTTCCTTTTCAGGAACTCGAGCTGCGTCAAGCGCTTTGGAGAACGGCCCTGACGAGACCGACTCTGAATATCGTGTGCAATCTTTCCAATGTAAGGGTGTGATGTCACAGGCGGGGTGACGTAGCGACCAGGAAGCTATAAAGGCACCTGCCATGCAGCTGGCTTCAGCTTCTTGTCCTTCAGCAAGCGTTCTGTGTGTACATGTCTTTCTGTCTTGTCAGTATTATTTATTGTCGTTTGTCACTATTAGCTCCTTTTAGTAGCTATAGTATGTCAGAGAGCAAAGCTAAGACTGGCATCTGAAGGGTGAACCCAGACCGTGTTCAGATTGTGTGTTCCTCCCTACTCAACAAAGCTAAATGTTAGAGGCGGGGATACACGTGGTCTGTGCGTGGTCTGCACGGGATCAAAGCGCGCTGCGTATGATTTCACGTGCGCTTCGATCACGAGGGCTCTCTTCGAGAAGTGAGTCTTCGCCAGCGTTCCTCGCGATGTCGGTCCCGCTTTCGCCGAGGCGGAGCGGCGACAGCATTCGTTGGGTTCGCAGATCGATCTGCTGGAAGGAATGGAGACGGGCACGTCCTTATCTCCTACCTTACCCACCAGATCTGCCCGATTCCGGGGTTCGGAAGCCCGAGCTTCGGTTCTTCCCCCCCGAGCATCGGGCTTGACGCTCTGCCTTTCTTTCTCAGAGGAGATTGACACGGAGGGCGTCGGCGAGCTTGTAGTTGCACAAACATAAAGTTGCATAAGCACCAGTATACAACAAACAGTGTTATGCCTAACATTATACAGGCAGCGTTAATGAGCAGCTATTTAATCTCTGAGGGGATTAATATTGTTTGTGTGACTAAGCTATTCGCGCGCTGTCGAGGCAATACGTGTATTACATCATTTTCAGTTCCCTTTCAAGGGAACTTCGAACTGCGTCCTCTGAGGGGACACTATGGGGGAACACTTCGTCGTGACCCGTGTCTGAAGCATACTTTGAAAAATGCCAACGTGTTGGCCGGCGACAGCCTCTGACGTCACTACCAGCGCGACTATAAATACGCGCCCGTATGACCCGTCACTATCTTCTTCGTCTTCAGTTGACTGTTTTGTTTGAAGTGTGCATCTGAGAAACGACCAAAATGGTAAGAGCGATCTATTACTGTTTTCATCATGGCTTCCACTAGCAAGGCGTTTAGACAGTGTGTGCATCCGTGTCAGCGTTATCTGACACCCGATGACACACACACTCTTTGCGTCTCTTGTTTGGGCGAAGAGCAGGCGCACGATGTCCTTGAGGAGGCGGTCTGCGTGCACTGCGAGCGTTTCTCTCTGAGAAAGCTCCACTCTCGTTTGTCTCTCTTTTCGAGGAAAGAGGGACAGCCATCTGGATCCCGCGGCTCACATGCATACATGAAGAAGTCGAAAAGGAATGGAAGAGGCCGTTTTCCTCTCGCATCCACCGGTTTCAGCATACGAGCTATGCTAATATTGAGGGCTTGCATGAGAACGGCTATGAGAGAATGCCCCCTGTAGAAGAGGCGCTGGCTTGCTATCTCTCTGTGGGGCAAACGTCCCCTCTTAAATCTCCCGCTTTGCCATCTAAGCCCCCCCGAGATACATCCCGCTTAAATGGCAGGTCATACGCGGCAGCTGGTCAGGCTGTGGCTTCACTGCACACGATGGCGGTGCTCCAGGCCTACCAGACTGACCTGCTGAAGGACCTGGATACAGGTGAGGGCCTTTCACCTGACCAGGTAGCCGAGCTGCGCCGCACCACAGACCTCTCTCTCCGAGCTACCAAGCAGGCCGCCTCCGCCATGGGCAGGTCTATGGCGGCCATGGTGGTGACGGAGAGACATCTGTGGGTGAACCTGGCTGACATCGGGAAGGAAGAAAGGGGGTTTCTTCTCGATGCTCCGGTCTCGCCTTCTGAGCTTTTTGGTACCTCCGTCGAGATGGTGGTCGGGAAGTTCAGGGAGGCAAGGGCGCGCTCAGCGGCCTTTAAATCCTTCATTCCACGAAGGTCCAGGTCCGAGCCCGAGCAACTCAGGGGTCCTGGCCCATCTCGATCTGAGGGTCGTAGAGGGGCGCAGAAGGCTAGTGTTGCGGCTCGCGCTCCTCCCCCGCCTAAGGGCAGGGGCAAGAGGAACCGCGGGTCACGGAGCGGTAAGCAGGGTCTGAGGGACGTGATTCGGACGAGGCAGCGTCCTCGCCCGGGTCAGAGCGGTAGGATGACCTAGTAGCTCCGGATGTTTTTAACCTCTGTTTTTAACCTCTGTTTTTTGTCCTCCCCTGCCTAATTCCCCTGTAGCCACCAGCTTTCCACCTGATCGAGGTTAGGTGGACGGTCTCTCACATAACAGTCTCCTTCCTGGACCTATGATGTTTTGGTTGGTTCTATGTTCATAGCAACCGCCTTACTGACAGTCCGGACCAGAAGGGGTCACCCCGCAGCGGGACTCCAGTACAGGAGGGTGGGTGAGTACGTAACCCTTGCTCTACCTGTTTATGGACGTTATGTTGCTGGTGGTTATATGTCTACTAACAATCTCTGTGAGTTTCCTTTACAATAGCTAGGTGGCCAAAGAATTGGCACAGCACTGCAGGGAATTCCATAGATGTCCGGCCAGATCACCCTGAGGGGCCGCCTGGCGCATCCGGGGAGGTGGTGGTTACGGCAAGAAGCTCTGTATTTACTGCCTCAGGTGATGCTCCCCTCGCCTAGTAAAAAGGGTTGGAGCTCACCGCTCCCGTGCGATCCAGCGCCTCTGCGATGCTTGGGAACCTCTCTGTACACACGCTTGCCTGTGTACTTTCTCAAAGCCACATAGTGGTCAGTGTGCACGTTAACGCTTTGCGCACTGTCTGAAATCCACGTAAAATGGTAAGTGTGCACGCAAGACTCTGCGCACTTTCTGAAATCCACGTAAAGTGGTAAGTGTGCAGGCAAGACTCTGCGCACTTTCTAAAATCCTGTATGGTAAGGGTTACGTGTTCCGCTTCGTTCCCTTTCTTGGGATGATTCGCCCCCGGTGGTCCTTGGGCTTCATCCAACCAGTGTGTCTTTGTTATGCACCTCAAGCATCGCTTCCCTGAACATGGCTGGGTGGACTCCCACATATTGTGGTTATCAGGTGGTAGGCTTCATCAGGCCTCCCTGATGATGAGCTCCCACATACGGTGGTTGCCAGGTAGTAGGCCTCACCAGGCCTCCCTGGAGATTTGGCTCCCACATACTGTGCGTCTCCACTAAATAGCATATTGTGGTCCTTTCAGATAGTAGGCTTCACCAGGTCTCTCTGAAGGTGAGCTCCCACGTTCTGTGGTTGCCAGGTAGTAGGCCTCACCAGGCCTCCCTGGAGATTTAGCTCCCACATA
This sequence comes from Carassius carassius, assembly GCF_963082965.1. Lineage (NCBI taxonomy): Eukaryota > Metazoa > Chordata > Actinopteri > Cypriniformes > Cyprinidae > Carassius > Carassius carassius. The sequence continues at coordinate 192,243 of NC_081794.1, forward strand.
CTATGCGTTTCCACGGGGTAGCATATTGTGGTTTTTTCAGATGGTAGGCTTCATCAGGTCTCTCTGAAGATGAGCTCCCACTTACTGTGGTTGCCAGGTAGTAGGCCTCACCAGGCCTCCCTGGAGATTTAGCTCCCACATACTGTGCGTCTCCTCTCTATAGCATATTGTGGTTTTCAGATAGTAGGCTTCACCAGGTCTCTCTGAAGGTGAGCTCCCACGTTCGGTGGTCGCCAGGTAGTAGGCCTCACCAGGCCTCCCTGGAGATTTAGCTCCCACATACTATGCGTTTCCACGGAATAGCATATTGTGGTTTTTTCAGATAGTAGGCTTCACCAGGTCTCTCGGAAGACGAGCTCCCACATACTGTGGTTGCCAGGTAGTAGGCCTCATCATGCCTGGAGATTTAGCTCCCACATACTATGCGTTTCCACGGAATAACGTATTGTGGTTTTTTCAGATAGTAGGCTTCATCAGGCCTCTCTGAAGGCGAGCTCCCATATACTGTGGTTGCCAGGTAGTAGGCCTCACCAGGCCTCCCTGGAGATTTAGCTCCCACATTTTGTGCGTTCCACTAAATAGCACATTGTGGTTTTCAGATAGTAGGCTTCATCAGGTCTCTCTGAAGACGAGCTCCCACATACTGTGGTTGCCAGGTAGTAGGCCTCACTAGGCCTCCCTGGAGATTTAGCTCCCACATACTGTGCTTAGATGCACTGCTGGAACATCTACACTAGATGTTCCTTGGGCTTCATCCAACCGGTGTGTACTTATTGTACACCCCAAGCCCCCTCAACTTGGGGGGGCTGTGTGGGCAATTCTCGGGTAGTTCAGCAGCGCTCCCCTTTTCTGAAAGGGTCACCTATGAGCATGCTGCTCGGAGCTCGGAGTCTTCCTCTCTTGGGAGACTGATTCCCGGTTCTTCAGAGCGCTCCAGTACCACATACTGTTTGAGACGCTCTGTGAGAGCAGGCATCCTGCTGAGGCAGGGGCTGAGGCCTCCAATTGCTCTGCTCCCGGGCCATTCTTCTACGAGCTGCTCTGACAGAGTTCCACGAGAACCCCTCCTTAGAACAGTATTTGTAAATCCATGTTATGGTAAGTGTGCACGGGGAGTCTTTGCGCACTTTCTGAAATCCACATTGTGGTAAGTTCGCACGCTAGTCTCTGCGTTCTTTCTAAAAACCCTAGATGGTAAGGGCTTCGCGCTGCTGCTTCGTGCCCTTTCTTGAGTTGGTTTAAGCCCCGTTCATCTTGGGCACCACTCCACCTAGGTATCCTCGGATACCTATCTAGAACAGGGCGCCGCTACTAGAGTGCTGTGGGGACAGCCCTTTCGGCAGGTTTTGCGAAAGCTAGCAGTAGCCCCTGTGTGACAGGCAAAGACTTGGTAGAGGAAAGTGCCAGGCTCTTAGCCGTATCCCTTTAAAGGAATCTCTGTGATTCCAAGCCTTTAGCTCTACCCCGGGCCAGGGCCCTACAGGATAAGTTGGGTATATAGCTTAGGCCTTTGGCCGTAAGGGATAATGTCATAAGGCAGCCGTCAGACCGTCCCAGGGGCGACTCCCGGTGAAGAGAAAAGCGGTAGAGTTGGTACTTAGTGTTTGCCATGATTTTGGTCTGCACTCTCCTCAGCATGGCGGCGTGGGTATACTGTTCCCCATAGTGTCCCCTCAGAGGACGCAGTTCGAAGTTCCCTTGAAAGGGAACGTCTCAGGTTACGAATGTAACCATGGTTCCCTGAGAGGGAACGAGACACTGCGTCCTCTAGCTCCCTGCCATGCTTCGGACGCAAGCTTCACGAAGAAGATAGTGACGGGTCCTACGGGCGCGTATTTATAGTCGCGCTGGTAGTGACGTCAGAGGCTGTCGCCGGCCAACACGTTGGCGTTTTTCAAAGTATGCTTCAGACACGGTCACGACGAGGTGTTCCCCCATAGTGTCCCCTCAGAGGATGCAGTGTCTCGTTCCCTCTCAGGGAACCATTGTTACATTCGTAACCTGAGACGTTTTGATGTGAATTTTTCCATACCCGACCGCGTGTCTGGATACTTTCATTCATTCATTGGTTCTGAATTAATGAATCATGGTTCATTGAATCTAAAACGATGCTCATTCCAAATGAATGAACTTCAAAGCCTCTGAACTCATGCATGTAAACCAAACTCTCTGCAAGTTAAATGACTGGCCTGATGTCAGCATGGCTGGGTTTAAATTGCTTTACGACCCCCACCCCGCCCCCAATGGCATGGTGACATTTATTACACCTTAGAGAGAGACGCTTGATCCTCAAACGGAAAACTAACCCCCCCCCCCCCCCCCCCCCTCCTCCACGGATGACGTGACATTCCACAACACACACACACATACACACACACACACACACAAACGTTTCTTTACACTCATCATGTAAGTCATTACTAAGATGTGTTTGATAGGTTTGTGCTTTGCATAACTGGCTAGCCCTGTTATGTGATAGTTATGAGTTTCGGATTTATAACTTGGAAATGTTTCTCCTAGTTAATGTTCTAAAGTAGAGTCATTATTCTGTAACCCTACGCCTGACCAGGTCATAAAACTTTATGACTCAACTTGGAGAAACAGGAAAGCCCAGCTCGCTGGAATTCTTCTAAGAAAAGAGAAAAGTACCTTATTTAAATGTATTAACTGTATTTCCTTTTTATGCTTAGATGGTTTCCCATATCAAATTTATCTGCAATTTTATTGTGTGTTAATCAAACTTTAAATGTAATTCTGCATATAAATGTAACTTTATGTTTCTCCCACCTTTACCTGCCATTCTTGGTAACCGTCTTGTTTTGACTGAACCATTCATACATAGGAAATGTATGTAAAATGTATTTATTCTGGAATTACCATCTTGCTGGAATATAACGGCTGAATTCTGAAAACACCATCATTTACACGAGTGGGTGTTTCCCCAGAGACAAAGGAACTTTTTCCCGCTTCAGATCGTGGACGTTCATTGGTTGTTCATGCGAACAGAGGCGTGAACCAGTCGCTCCATAAGAGACTGACCCAGGAAGCTCTCATGTAGGCATTTCGTCTGAGCACTTGGTCCGAGCACTTCGTCTGAGAGAACGTCTGTTTCGAGGGCTTCTTAGGGAGCTCTCATCTCCATTTTTCTGTTCTTTTCTTTACTAAGTTTATTCTCATAATTGCCTCTCCCTACACAAGGGAGACGAACTCTGACTCATTTCTTTGGTAACTTCACATTCGTAGAACCTTTGAAACTTTGCGTGAGTCGGCTCGCCCCGGCAGACACGAGAGAACACGCCCAGCTCCAAAAGAACGACACACACATGCTCGTCTTTTGTGTCACAAAGAGACCCACATGCAAGTATTATTTTCTATAGAGATTTAAATGCTGCTTAACCTCTTAGCCTGCACCCCGACGCCCTCGTCCTGAAAGCCTTTCAACTCGCACGTGTCAGTGTTTATGAATAGATTAAATGAAATGGGACAAATTTAATCTTGACAAACTATGTATCATTATAAAGATCTAAGCCTCAAGCATTGACGACAGATCGCTGTTTTTCAATAGAAAGCTTATTAAGACTGTATTTGCTACATTTGTGTAAGCAGTACACATACAAACATGAACATTAGAAACACTGTACATACCAGATCCGCCGTAATAGCGAGTCATAAACACATCCACAGCTGTAAATCCTGGTTTAGTTAGAAAGGTAAGGGTCCACTGAATGACATCTCATGAAGCACGTTTAGTCCAACGAAGAAATAACGTTGTAATATGGATCATAATACCTTTGTTTACGTTTCAGTTCTTCAGCGACATAATTGTTTGTGTCCATTATGGAATAACTCATGATCAGAAACTGCGTCTTGGAAGTAAAAAAACGGCATGGTTTTGCAGCGTACAGTGTCACAAACAGAATGAGACGATCCACCGAAAAAAAAGAATGAACAAAAAATAGGCGAAAGATAGTTTATTTGAATTTGCCGCTCCCTGGTGACGCGCTCCGACGCACCTGTCAGCTGATGGAGGCGAAATTTATAGCGACTGCCTTTTTGTTTGTTTGTTTTACTTTTCAATAGTTTTTATATATGTGAGAGTGTGTTTTATGTTGAATGTGAATGTATCTGCATGATTACCATCTGTTTGAGTGCAACTCAGCCCAAATCAGATCGCTATTACTGCATGATAACGGCTATAAAAGTGAACGCTACTATGTGAATAGAGAGAGTGGATTATTTACTTTATGGCACATTTGTGTTATTACCATCTGTTTAAGTGGCCATCAGCACATCAGCACTTATTTGCATCGTAATTCATTGTAAATACTGCATTTCTAGCAATCTCAGGATGTTCTGTAATTGGCAAACAAAGTATAATCTTTTTTAATTTTTCTTATTATTCTTATTTTTCTTACTCAAATTATTCTTATTGTATTTTTCTAGTGCTCAAATAAATCACTTATATGATGTCTAAGTTTCTGTCTAGTGTTTTATAACTGAAAAAAAAAACTATGCACTGGTATGTTTACTGACTAAATAGTTTGTAGAAGCCTTTAAGACTATTGGGAAATATATTTTCTTACATTTGGGGGGTGGGGGGTCTAGACATAGTCTCATTTTTCATTATATTTTATTCAGATTTGAAATAGAAACTCATGAGACATGTGGCTTTCAACCCATAACTTTTCTAGATTGCTCCAGGACTCATTTCATGTATTTTTATATGAAATAAAAAAAATATTTAAGTGTGGTAAAAAAAAAAATTCAAGGCACTTCAGTGTCTATAACTTTTAATATTTCTGAGCATTATTAAATCTGGTTGATAAAAAGTAAAGCCCAAAGGGTCTTCTTTCCAAAGACACCACAATTATGTTTGTAACACACTGAAGTAGGAAACTGTTACAATTATAAGTTAGGTAGAGGACTTTCTCAGAACAACTTGATGATGTAACAAAAACTATGGACTCTCTCTTTTCTAGCACTTTAAATACAGTTGCTCCTTTACGCTTAAGGAATGTTAAGGAAAACAGTTTGACACCATGGTATAATGAGCATACTCACACCCTAAAGAGAGCAGCCCGAAAAATAGAGAGCAGCTGGAGGAAAACAAAACTAGAGGTATTTCGTATTGCTTGGCGGGAAAGTAACCTATCCTACAGAAAAGCATTAAAAACTTCTAGATCCGATTACTTTTCTTCTCTTTTAGAAGAAAACAAACATAACCCCAGGTATTTATTCAATACAGTGGCTGAATTAACGAAAAATAAAGCCTCAACAAGTGTTGACATTTCCCAACACCACAGCAGTAATGACTTTATGAACTACTTTACTTCTAAAATCGATACTATTAGAGATACAATTGCAACCATTCGGCCGTCAGCTACAGTATCGCATCAGACAGTGCACTATAGACCCCCTGAGGAACAGTTCCACTCATTTTCTACTATAGGAGAGAAAGAATTGTATAAACTTGTTAAATCATCTAAACCAACAACATGTATGTTAGACCCTATACCATCTAAGCTCCTAAAAGAGGTGCTTCCAGAAGTCATAGATCCTCTTTTGACTATTATAAATTCCTCATTGTCATTAGGATAAGTCCCCAAAACCTTCAAACTGGCTGTTATTAAGCCTCTCATTAAAAAAACACAACTTGACCCCAAAGAACTAGTTAATTATAGACCAATCTTGAATCTCCCTTTTCTGCCCAAGATACTAGAATAGGTGGTATCCGCACAATTTTATTCCTTCTTAGAGAAAAATGGTATATGTGAGGATTTCCAGTCAGGATTTAGACCGTATCATAGTACTGAGACTGCTCTCCTTAGAGTTACAAATGATCTGCTTTTATCATCTGATCGTGGGTGTATCTCTCTAATAGTTTTATTGGATCTTAGTGCTGCGTTTGACACAATTGACCACACCATTCTTTTGCATAGACTTGAACACTTTGTTGGCATTAATGGAAGTGCATTAACATGGTTTACATCGTACTTATATGACCGCCATCAGTTCGTAGCAGTGAATGAAGTCATAGTCCATATAAAAAACTGGATGACGAGTAATTTCTTACTGCTAAATTCTGAAAAAACAGAGGTGTTAATTATAGGACCTAAAAACAAATTCTAGCATTTGTAAAACTGCATTTTTCCATCTCAAAAATATATCTAAATTACGGCCTATGCTCTCAATGTCAAATGCACAAATGTTAATCCATGCATTTATGACCTCAAGGTTAGATTATTGTAATGCTTTATTGGGTGGTTGTTCTGCACGCTTAGTAAACAAACTACAGCTAGTCCAAAATGCAGCAGCAAGAGTTCTACTAGAACCAGGAAGTATGACCATATTAGCCCGGTCCTGTCAACACTGCACTGGCTCCCTATCAAACATCGTATAGATTAAAAAATATTGCTTATTACTTATAAAGCCCTGAATGGTTTAGCTCCTCTGTATTTGAATGAGCTCCTTTTACATTATAATCCTCTACGTACGCTACATTCTCAAAACTCAGGCAATTTGATAATACCCAGAATATCAAAATCAACTGCGGGCTGCAGATCCTTTTCCTATTTGGCACCTAAACTCTGGAATAACCTACCTAACATTGTTCGGGAGGCAGACACACTCTTGCAGTTTAAATCTAGATTAAAGACCCATCTCTTTAACCTGGCTTACACATAACATACTAATATGCTTTTAATATCCAAATCCGTTAAAGGATTTTTAGGCTGCATTAATTAGATAAACCGGAACCGGGAACACTTTCCATAACACCCTATGTACTTGCTACATCATTAGAAGAATGGCATCTACGCTAATATTTGTCTGTTTCTCTCTTATTCTGAGGTCACCGTAGCCACCAGATCCAGTCTGTATCCAGATCAGAGGGTCACTGCAGTCACCCAGATCCAGTACGTATCCAGAACAGATGGTGGATCAGCAACTAAAAAGGACCTCTACTGCCCTGAAAGACAGGGGAGACCAGGACAACTAGAGCCCCAGATACAGATCCCCTGTAAAGACCTTGTCTCAGAGGAGCACCAGGACAAGACCACGGGAAACAGATGATTCTTCTGTACAATCTGACTTTGCTGACTTTTTCGGTTCATGGACACTATCCCTGCTGAGCCCTGCCCACAGAGCTCCTCACAGACAGACTGTTATATATCAAAACAGCTACAAGTTTCAGCACCCAGGGATGAGTTTCTGGAAAACAGCCAGGGAAGCCAGGACAACACATCACAGCCACCGGAAACACCAGAGACACAGCCCATCTCACCAGACACATTATCCCTCTCTCCAGCATCTCCACTTCTGTGCTTCTCACAGAAAAATGGAGGAATCGGTGTATGCTGGGACTAAACTCTCCCACTCATTCACTGCTAGCCCGCAGATATCAACAAAAAAACGGCAGGCCCCCCAACCACCTGTTCCTATGAGAGCTCTCCGACCGCTGACACAATGCCAGGGCCCAAACCCTCTGTCTGCTGAAGGTGAACCAAAAACAACTGATAGCAGCTCTCAGTGATAAGTGTCGGGTCCCCGCTATAATAGCAGCAACATTCACAAATGCTTACAGAACAAGCGGGAACCCAGTGTGCCTGTAGCTTTCTCTATTTCAGTTTTATCACGTGATAGAAAGTCTAAGGCCTTCTCAAGCCGAAGGGCAAACTCATCTAATCTGCGGCCTATTATGCATCAAACTAAGATTGATGTAAAGACACAAAGCACTGCCATCAAGTTAGCACTTTTAAACATTTGCTAACTAAAAAATAAATCATTTCTAATCAATGACTTTATAACCACAAACAATCTGGATTTTATGTTTCTAAATGAAACATGGCTAGAAGACAGCTGCAGTGCAACAATCCTAAATGAAGCAGCCCCTCCTAACTTCACTTACATGAGTGTTTGCAGGACTGTTAGGAGAGGCGGGGGTGTAGCTGCTCTATTTAAAGATGTCTATCAATGCAAGCAAGTGTCATTTGGTCAGTAGCTGTCTTTCGAATATCTAGGGATTGTGCTGAAAGGTGCCCCACGCATTCTGTTTATTATTATTTACAGGCCTCCAAAATACTCTCCAGCCTTTGTTGAAGATGTCATAGAAACGTTATCAATGATTTCCTCAGAGTTTGACTGTTTTGCTATTGCAGGGGATTTTAATATTCACATAGATAATGCAGAAAACAAAACTACAAAAGAAATGAAAACGCTTTTAAACACTTTTGACCTGATTCAGCATGTGCATGGACCCACACACAAAGGTGGACACACTCTAGACTTAATCATCAGTAGGGGTCTAAACATTTCATCCATTTGTTATTAAGGACATAGCACTATCTGATCACTTCTGCATTTTATTTGATATATTGATCTCTGCTACCACTGAATCCAGATCTGTCTCTGTCAGAAGGAGATGCATAAAAGAGAACACACGTGTACTATTTATGGAGGCAATATCTTTAACACCAAGCATTTCTGCAGACTCAATTGATATTCTCCTTGATTCCTTCAACTCAAAAGTTATGAATGTTATTGATGATATTGCACCAATAATAGTCAGTAAGAAAACAAACAGACAGAAATCAGTTTGGAGAAGATCAACAGCAGTTCAGACTATGAAAAGACAATGCAGAAAAGCCGAGCGGATGTGGAGGAAGACAAAACTTGAAATTCACTATAGCATCTATAAAGACAGCCTCCATGATTTTAATGTGAAACTAGCCATATCTAGACAGAATTTCTTCTTAATCCTTATAAACAGTAACTTAAACAACACTCGTACTCTTTTTGCCACTGTTGAGAGACTGACAAACCCCCCAAGTCAGATTCCCAGTGAAATGGTATCAGACAGCAAATGCAATGAGTTTGCTTCCTTCTTTTCTGAGAAGATCATCAATATCAAGAAGGCGATTAGCACATCCTCAAGTAATGCAGAGGTCAGACAGATTCCGCCACAATATCAAAAAGATACTATGTCTACTTTTGAAGCAATTGATAGCAAAATTCTGGAAGACATGGTGCAGCAACTAAAATCGTCAACCTGTTGTCTTGACACACTTCCCACATCTCTTTTCAAAAGTGTGCTTAACTGCTTAGAACCAGATCTTTTAGAAGTGGTGAACACCTTACTTCTTTCTGGGACATTTCCAAACTCCCTAAAAACTGCAGTTGTTAAGTCCCTCCTGAAAAAGAGCAATCTTGATATCACAATTTTGAGCAATTTTAGACCAATATCTAATCTTCCTTTTATAGGCAAAATTATAGAAAAGGTAGTTTTTAATCAGCTGAACAAATACTTAAACTCAAATGGATACCTGGACAATTTTCAATCTGGTTTCCGACCGCATTACAGCACAGAGACAGCACTCATTAAGATAATAAATGATATTCGCTTAAATTGTGACTCTGGCAAAATATAGGTGCTGGTATTGCTAGATCTCAGTGCTGCGTTTGACACTGTCGATCATAACATACTACTAGAGAGACTGAAAATCTCGGTCGGGCTTTCTGGGATGGTACTCAAATGGTTCAGATCATACTTAGAAGGGAGAGGCTATTATGTGAGTCTAGGAGAGCATAAGTCTAAGTGGACGTCCATGACATGCAGAGTCCCACAAGACTCAATTCTTGTACCGCTCTTGTTTAGCCTGTATATGCTTCCACTAAGTCAAATAATGAGAAAGAAGCAAATTGCCTATCACAGCTATGCTGATGATACCCAGATTTACCTAGCCTTATCTCCAAATGACTACAGCCCCATTGACTCCCTCTGCCAATGCATTGATGAAATTAATAGTTGGATGTGCCAGAACTATCTTCAGTTAAATAAGGAAAAAACTGAAGTCATTGCATTTGGAAACAAAGATGAAGTTTTCAAGGTGAATGCATACCTTGACTCTAGGGGTCAAACAACTAAAAATCAAGTCAGGAATCTTGGTGTGATTCTGGAGACAGACCTTAGTTTCAGTAGTCATGTCAAAGCAGTAACTAAATCAGCATACTATCATTTAAAAAACATTGCAAGAATTAGATGTTTTGTTTCCAGTCAAGACTTGGAGAAACTTGTTCATGCCTTTATCACCAGCAGGGTGGACTATTGTAATGGGCTCCTCACCGGCCTTCCCAAAAAGACCATTAGACAGCTGCAGCTCATCCAGGACACTGCTGCCAGGATTCTGACTAGAACCAGAAAATCTGAGCATATCACACCAGTTCTGAGGTCCTTACACTGGCTTCCAGTTACATTTAGAATTGATTTTAAAGTACTTTTACTCGTATGTAAGTCACTAAATGACCTAGGACCGAAATTTATTGCAGATATGTTCGCTGAATATAAACCTAACAGAGCACTCAGATCACTAGGATCAAGTCAGTTAGAAATACCAAGGGTTCACACAAAACAAGGGGAGTCCTCCTTTAGTTACTATGCTGCCCGCAGTTGGAATCAGCTTCCAGAAGAGATCAGATGTGCTAAAACACTATTCACATTTAAATCTAAACTCAAAACCCATCTGTTTAGCTGTGCATTTATTGAATGAGCACTGTGCAATGTCCGAACTGATTGCACTATATTTTCACTGTTTTTTTATTTTATTTTATTATTTTATATAAAATAATTTTCTAACTGTTTTTAAATGTTTTAATCATTTTAAAAGTTTTAAATTGCTTGTTTTATTTTTGTTATTATTTTTCTTCATGATTATTTTTACTTTCTTTTATGTAAAGCACTTTGAATTACCATTGTGTACAAAATGTGCTATATAAATAAACTTGCCTTGCCTTGCCTTGCCTTGCCTTGGAATTGAACTACTGGTTTCGTCTGGTCAGAGGAGAACTGGCCCCCCAACTGAGCCTGGTTTCTCCCAAGGTTTTTTTCTCCATTCTGTCTCCGATGGAGTTTCGGTTCCTTGTCACTTCATCTACAGCAATATCGTTGACTTGATTGCAAATAAATGCACAGACACTATTTAACTGAACAGAGATTACATCAATGAATTCAATGATGAACTGCCTTTAACTATCATTTTTTGCATTATTGACACAATGTTTTCCTAATGAATGTTGTTCAGTTGACTTGACGCAATGTATTTTGTTTAAAGCGCTATATAAATAAAGGTAACTTGACTTGACTTTCAGCTGTGAGTCCCATAATGGGGGGTGCTGGCTAACAGGTTAAAGGTTGTCTATTCCCTTTTCAAGGTGATCTGATTCCTTGTTATCTTAGTTAGCCATACAGGGCAATCATTCTGTGATCTCGCCCATTCTCTCTCACCTTCCTCTCTCATCCTCTCTCTCTCTCTCTCTCTCTCTCTCTCTCTCATCTGTATTCCGTTATGTCTTGTATTTGTTTTTACCGTTTGTATTTTGTTATACGAATATTTACTCTATGAGAATCATAGTTTTATGTATTATTAGCTCAATTAATATATATTCCTGATTGATTCTGTCTAATATGCTCACATCACGAAGTCAATGAAATATTTGATCTTAGCTACAAAGCTTATTTGTTACTTTTCAGTAACCTAAATTTTATAAGGGTAGGAGAATAGTTTCATGGCCAGAAACAATTTTTCCTGGAATTATAAGAAGTGATAACTTTATTGAAAGTTGATAAGTTAATCTTACGGCGTTTGCTGGACAAACCACTGTTCGATTTGCATTAATTACCAGTAAAAGATATCACGATAATTGAGGTGAAGAATGGAATATTTACATATTAATGAGTAAATTACAGTGTCTTGTAATGGGTTATTGATATATACAATTGACCTATTTTTCATCTTCAATAATTTTAATGTAACTGCCATATGAGATATATAAATATATATTAATCATATTCCCGATTAATTATTAAAATTCCCTATATATTATTTGAGTTAACTTTAATGTACTACCCAGTGCGGCTACACATTATCAGGAAGGCTATTCCAGAGTTCGGGAGCCAAATGTGAAAAAGCTCTACCTCCTTTAGTGGACTTTGCTATCCTAGGAACTACCAAAAGTCCAGCATTTTGTAACCTTAGGGAGCGAAATGGATTGTAGCGTGGGATAAGGCTAGTTAGGTATGCAGGAGTTAAACCATTTAGGGCCTTATAGGTAAGTAATGATAATTTGTAACTGATACGAAAAATGGACGCCAGGTCTACACCGGACACGAGTGTTGCAATCCAACAGATGACAATAGAACCCAGTGATGTTGTCTACGATGGATCCCAAATCAGTAAACTGATGCTGACACTGCATTCATATGATTTGACTGGAACTTAATAGGTAGCCAGTGCAGAGACAGTAAAATTGGGGTAATATGATCATATTTTCTTGACCTGGTAAGGACTCTAGCAGCTGCATTTTGGACTACCTGTAGCTTGTTTATTGAAGATGCAGGACAACCACCAAGAAGTGCATTATAATAGTCCAGTCTAGAGGTCATGAATGCATGAACTTGCTTTTCTGCATCAGAAACAGGTACAGTAATATGTTTTGTATGTGTAAGCAGTACACATCAAAACATTAAGAATAAAAAGGCAGTACATACCATATTCATTGTAATAATGAGTCATAAACACATCCACAGCTGTAAATCCCAGTTTAGTTAGAAAGGTAACGGTCCACTGAACGAAATCTCATGGAGCACGTTTAGTCCAATGAAGCAATAATGTTGTAATATGGATGATAATTCCCTTGTTTACATTTCAGTTCTTCAGGGACAGAATTGTTTGTGTCCATTATGGAATAACTTACGCTCAGAAACTGCATATTGGTAGTAAAAAAAGGCATGAATTTGTGGCGTACAGTGTCACAAACAGAATGAGATGAAAAAAAAGTGAAAGATAGTAGGAAGATTGATTATTTGAATTCTGGCGCTCTTCAGTGACGGCTCGTGATGGCTCGTGACGTACGCTCTGACGCACCTGTTATCTGATAGAGGCAGAAATTAGCGATCGCCTTTTTCTCAGTTTTTAATTTTTCAACATTTTTTATATATGTCTGAGTGTGTTTTATGCTGAATGTGCCTGTATCTGCATGATTATGGACTCCTCTCGCCCTGACCATAGACTGTTTAACCTCCTGACTGTTTAACCTGGGAAATTTCTTCAGGGGCCTCCGGACATGGACCAGCAGATTCAGGAACAGCTTTTTCCCTACAGCTGTCTCCTTACTGAACTCCGCCTTCTGACACCCCCCAACACCCGCCCACACCACACTGATTCCTCACCCCTCCTCATCACTACATCTGATTTACAAACAAGCAAAAAACAGTAAACTTATTATTTGCACTACTGTCTGTTCATCCAGAATACAGAGTAATCCATTTGCACACTGAAATATTTTCTATGCAATTCACTGTCAATTGCACTAATATAAATGATGTTATTATGGTCATAGTTTCTGTTTATAGTGTACATACACTTACATAATCCATCTGTATAGTATGTTCATAGTACACCTATCTGTATATCATGTTGATAGTATTTCAAATCTGTAGCTAAACCATTAATGTCATTAATAATGCCTTATCTGTATATTTATTGTACATTTGTAACATATTGTAGACCTTGTATATTCTTACTGCTTATTGCACTTCTGGTTAGATGCTAAATCCATTTTGTTGCCCTGTACCTTACATGTGCAATGACAATAAAGTTTAATCTAATCTAAATCTAATCTGATTACCATCTGTTTGAGTGAAAATCAGATCGCTATCACTGGATATCAATGTGAATGGCATCTATATGAATAGTGTGATTTATTGACTTAATTTATATGATATTTATATGGCGCATTTATATTATTACCATCTCTATAACTGGCCATCAGCACATCAGCGTGTGATAATTGACTATATGACCAGAATTCATTGGAAATGCTGCATTTCTAGCAATTTCAGGATGTTCTGTAATTGGCATACAAAGTTAAGTATTTTTTAACTTTTCTTATTTATTTTTCTTACTCAGATTATTCTTATTGTATTTTTCTAGTGCTCCAATAAATCATTTATGTGATGTCTACGTTTCTGTCTATTGTTTTATAATTGAAAAAAATATGCAGTGGAATGTTTAATGACTAAACTAGTTTGTAGAACCCTTCAATATTGTTGGTTAGAGTCCTGCAACGGGTCGTGGATACCTGCATAAAAGTGGCTGAAATGGGCAGGGATGCGGGCGGATAATTAACTCCTTGCATGCAGGTAGTAGCGTGGATGAAAAATATGTGCAATATTTGTATGTCTAAATTACCATTACACATACGGAATAATGATATGACATTTGACCTATCACGCCACCACCACTGCTACAGTGCAACAGTGTTGCAAGAGAGAGACTTTTCCACAGCTGGATTTGTAATTCAAGAATGGTGATTTACATCTCCTTTTCCCTTACAGTAACGTTAAGGGAAAGTAAATGCACAGTCTCCAAAAATGGACCCGTGCAGGATTCTGCTGTTGGTAAATACTTTTTATATTTGGGGGATGGGGGGAAGTAGACATAGTCTTATTCAATCCGTTACTTTTCTAGATTCCTCCAGGACTGATTTCATGTATTTTTATATCTAAAAAAACAACAACAACAACAACAACAATTCAGTGTGGTAATCAAAAAAAAAAAAAAAATTCAAAGCACTTCGGTGTCTATAACTTTTAATATTTTTGAGCATTATCAACTCTGGTTTATAAAAAAATTACAGCCCAAGGAGTCTTCTTTCCAAAGACACCAAAATTATTTGTGTAACAAACTGAAGTAAGGAACTGTTACAATTTTAAGTTAGGTAGGGCACTGTCAGGTGTGAGCCCATAATGGTGGGTGCTGGCTAACAGGTTAAAGAGATGGGTCTTTAGTCTAGATTTAAACTGCAAGAGTATGTCTGCCTACCGAACAATGTTAGGTAGGTTATTCCAGAGATTAGGCGCTAAATAGGAAAAGGATTTGCTGCCCACTGTTGATTTTGCTATATTAGGTAGTTATTATCAAATTGACAGAGTTTTGAGAATGCAGTGGACGTGTAGGATTATAATGTAACAAGAGCTTGTTCAAATACTGAGGTTCTAAACTATTCAAGGCTTTTTAAGTAATAAGCAAGACTTTAAAATCTATACACTAAGAGCATAGTGATAAGTGATAAAATATAAATTAATTCACACCATATTTCTGATATTATCGTTCAATCTTATCAGATTAATTTTGATCGTTCACTTTTATTTTATATCCTGAGTGCAGTACACCTGCAAAGCATTAGCACTCGTTTGCTTGTCATTAGCGTTTTCATTCGAACCTATCGCTGTTTTCTTTTCTCCTCTCCTCTCTCTCGCTCCAGTTTTTCACAAGTTCATCAAACAACCGCAGTAAGAATATCTCATCAAGCACGGTGAGTAATGGCTTCTCCTGCTATTGTTATTTGCACCTCTTGCCACATGTACAGTTTATCTATCTCTGTCGCAGATGAGGGATTCACATGTGATAAATGCAGGGAAATAGTTAGGCTGACAGAGAAGATTTCAGAATAAGAGACACGCATCCAAACTTTAATTGAGGACAGTAAGAATGTTAGGGCTCTAGATACGGCTTTAGATGCATCTAGCTCAAGGATTCCTGTACATTGTTCGGTTCCGGCAACAGAGCCCCTGCAGCAGGGCAACTGGGTGACAGTGAGGCAGCGTAGTCGTGAGTCAAAACACCGCTCTTCTGTTTCGATCAAAACATTAAACAGGTTCTCCCCACTCAGTGATGCACCCACTGAGAAACCTGATGAAAGTGCTCTAGTTATCGGTGATTCTATTTTACGGAACGTGAATATAGAGACACCAACCACCATAGTCAAATGTTTACCGGTAGCCAGCGCGCCTGACATCTTGGCAAATTTAAAAGTGCTGGCTAATGCTAAACGTAAATACAGTAAGATTGTTATTCATGCCGGCGCTAATGATGTTCGACTTCGCCAGTCGGAGATCACTAAAAATAACATTAAAGAGGTGTGTGAACTTGCAAGCACAATGTCAGACACTGTAATATGCTCTGGTCCCCTTCCTGCTTACCGTGGTGACGAGATGCATAGCAGATTGTCATCACTCAATGGCTGGATATCTAAGTGGTGCCCACAGAATAACATAGGTTTCATAGACAATTGGATGAGGTTTTGGGGCAGACCTGACCTGTTGAAAAGAGATGGTCTTCATCCCTCCTGGGGTGGCGCCACTCTTCTCTCTAGAAATATGGCAAATAGTCTTAGTGTTTATACTTGACTAACTGGGACCCAGGTCAGGAAGCAGACAGACTGGCTAAACCGACCATCTGCTAGCTGCCTCATGTCACAGGGGTCAGCCAATTCTAGATAGAGACTCTTTCACCTAGATATCACACTATAGAGACTGTGTCTGTTCCCCGAACTAGAAAATACAAAAAACGTCCAAACCAAGTTAAGATTAACAATTTAATTGAGGTTCAACAAATAAAAAACAGATGCAATATGGATAAACAAATGATAAAGCTTGGCTTATTGAATATCAGAAATCCTTTTCTACGAAAACACTTTTTGTAAATAATATGATCACTGATCATAATATGGATGTGCTCTGTTTGACAGAAACCTGGCTAAAACTTGATGATTACATTATTTTAAATGAGTCCACCCCCCAAGATTACTGTTATAAACATGAGCCTCATCTAAAAGGCAAAGGTGGAGGTGTTGCTTCAATTTATAACAACGTTTTCAGGATTTCTCAGAGGGCAGGCTTCAAGTATAACTCGTTTGAAGTAATGGTGCTTCATGTAACATTATCCAGAGAAGCAAATGTTAATGATAAATCCCCTGTTATGTGTGTACTGGCTGCTGTATACAGACCACCAGGGCACCATACAGACTTTATTTAAGAGTTTAGTGATTTTACATCCGAGTTAGTTCTGGCTGAAGATAAAGTTTTAATAGTTTGTGATTTTAATATCCATGTTGATAATGAAAAAGACACATTGTGATCAACATTTATAGACATTCTGAACTCTATTGGGGTTTGACAACATGTTTCAGGACCTACTCATTGTCGAAATCATACTCTAGATTTAAAACTGTCACATGGAATTGATATTGATAGTGTTGAAATTATGCAGCCAAGTGATGATATCTCAGATCGTTATTCAGTTTTGTGCAAACTTCATACAGCCAAAATTGTAAATTCTACTTCTTGTTACAAGTATGGAAGAACCACCACTTCTACCACAAAAGACTGCTTTTTACTTTATCTTCCTGATGTATCCAAATTCCTTAGCATATCCAAAACCTCAGAACAACTTGATGACGTAACAGAAACTATGGACTCTCTCTTTTCTAGCACTTTAAATACAGTTGCTCCTCTACGCTTAAGGAAGGTTAAGGAAAACAGTTTGACCCCATGGTATAATGAGCATACTCGCACCCTAAAGAGAGCAGCCCGAAAAATGGAGCGCAGCTGGAGGAAAACAAAACTAGAGGTATTTCGTATTGCTTGGCGGGGAAGTAACCTATCCTACAGAAAAGCATTAAAAACTGCTAGATCCGATTACTTTTCTTCTCTTTTAGAAGAAAACAAACATAACCCCAGGTATTTATTCAATACAGTGGCTAAATTAACGAAAAATAAAGGAGTAATGACTTTATGAACTACTTTACTTCTAAAATCGATACTATTAGAGATAAAATTGCAACCAATCAGCCGTCAGCTACAGTATTGCATCAGACAGTGCACTATAGACCCCCTGAGGAACAGTTCCACTCATTCTCTACTATAGGAGAGGAAGAATTGTATAAACTTGTTAAATCATCTAAACCAACAACATATATGTTAGACCCTATACCATCTAAGCTCCTAAAAGAGGTGCTTCCAGAAGTCATAGATCCTCTTCTGACTATTATTTATTCCTCATTGTCATTAGGATATGTCCCCAAAATCTTCAAACTTACTGTTATTAAGCCTCTCATCAAAAAACCACAACTTGACCCCAAAGAACTAGTTAATTATAGACCAATCTCGAATCTCCCTTTTCTGTCCAAGATACTAGAAAAGGTGGTATCCTCACAATTATATTCCTTCTTAGAGAAAAATGGTATATGTGAGGATTTCCAGTCAGGATTTAGACCTTATCATAGTACTGAGGCTGCTCTCCTTAGAGTTACAAATGATCTGTTCTTATCATCTGATCGTGGGCGTATTTCTCTATTAGTTTTATTGGATCTTAGTGCGGCGTTTGACACAATTGACCACAACATTCTTTTGCATAGACTTGAACACTTTGTTGGCATTAATGGAAGTCCATTAACATGGTTTAAATGGTACTTATATGACCACCATCAGTTCGTAGCGGTGAATGAAGATGTATCATATCGATCACAAGTGCAGTATGGAGTACCTCAAGGCTCAGTACTAGGGCCGCTACTCTTCACGCTTTATATGTTACCCTTGGGAGATATCATCAGGAAACCTGGTGTTAGCTTTCACTGTTATGCTGATGAAACTCAGGTCTATATTTCTTCACGGCCCGGTGAAACACACCAATTTGAAAAACTAATGGAATGCATAGTTGATATAAAAAAACTGGATGACGAGTAATTTCTTACTGCTAAGTTCTGAAAAAACAGAGGTGTTAACTATAGGACCTTAAAACTCTGCTTGTAATAACCTAGAACACTAAGACTTGATGGTTGCTCTGTCAATTCTTCGTCATCAGTTAGGAACCTAGGTGTGCTATTTGATCGCAATCTTTCCTTAGAAAGCCACGTTTCTAGCAATGTAAAACTGCATTTTTCCATCTCAAAAATATATCTAAATTACGGCCTATGCTCTCAATGTCAAATGCAGAAATCTTAATCCATGCATTTATGAACGCAATGTTAGATTATTGTAATGCTTTATTGGGTGGTTGTTCTGCACGCTTAGTAAACAAACTACAGCTAGTCCAAAATGCAGCAGCAAGAGTTCTTACTAGAACCAGGAAGTATGACCATATTAGCCCGGTCCTGTCAACACTACACTGGCTCCCTATCAAACATCATATAGACTTTAAAATATTGCTTATTACTTATAAAGCCCTGAATGGTTTAGCACCTCAGTATTTGAATGAGCTCCTTTCACATTATAATCCTCTATGTCCACTAGCAATTTGTCATATGTCTCAGGCAATTTGATAATACCTAGAATATTAAATTCAACTGCGGGCGGCAGATCCTTTTCCTATTTGGCGCCTAAACTCTGGAAATAATCTACCTAACATTGTTTGGGAGGCAGACACACTCTTGCAGTTTAAATCTAGATTAAAGACCCATCTCTTTAACCTCGCTTACACATAACATACTAATATGCTTTTAATATCCAAATCCGTTAAAGGATTTTTAGGCTGCATTAATTAGGTAAACCGGAACCGGGAACACTTCACATAACACCCGATTTACTTGCTACATCATTAGAAGAATGGCATCAACGCTAATATTTGTCTGTTTCTTTCTTATTCCGAGGTCACAGTAGCCACCAGATCCAGTCTGTATCTAGATCAGAGGGTCACTGCAGTCACCCGGATCCAGTACGTATCCAGACCAGATGGTGGATCAGCACCTAGAAAGGACATCTACTGCCCTGAAAGACAGCGGAGACCAGGACAACTAGAGCCCCAGATACAGATGCCCTGTAAAGACCTTGTCTCAGAGGACCACCAGGACAGGTCCACAGGAAACGGATGATTCTTCTGCACAATCTGACTTTGCCGCAGCCTGGAATTGAACTACTGGTTTCGTCTGGTCAGAGGAGCACTGGCCCCCCAACTGAGCCTGGTTTCTCCCAAGGTTTTTTCTCCATTCTGTCACCGATGGAGTTTCGGTTCCTTGCTGCTGTCGCCTCTGGCTTGTTTAGTTGGGGTCATTTCATCTACAGCGATATCGTTGACTTGATTGCAAATAAATGCACAGACACTATTTAACTGAACAGTGAATTCAATGATGAACTGCCTTTAACTTTCATTTTGCATTATTGACACACTGTTTTCCTAATGAATGTTGTTCAGTTGCTTTGACGCAATGTATTTTGTTTAAAGTGCTATATAAATAAAGGTGACTTGACTTGACTTGACATAGATCATAATTTAGATATATTTTTGAGATGGAACAATTCAGTTTTACAAATGCTAGAAACATGGCGTTCTAAGGAAATAATGGTATCAAATAGCACACATAGGTTCCTAACTAATGATGAAGAATTGACAGAGCAGCCATCAAGTCTTAGACAGCATTCTAGGTTATTAAATCCATAGTTTTTAGGTCCTATAATTAACACCTCTGTTTTTTTGAGAATTTAGTAGTAAGAAATTAGTCGGCATCCAGTTTTTTATATCAACCATACATTCAGTTAGTTTTTCAAATTGGTATTATTCACCAGGCCACGAAGAAATAGCGAGCTGAGTATCATCAGCATAACAGTGAAAGCTAACTTGTTTTCTTCTAAAAGAGATGCAAAGTAATCAGATCCCTTTTAATGTTTTTCTGTAGGATAGGTTACTTTCCCGCCAAGCAATAAAAAATACCTCTAGTTTTGTTTTCCTCCAGCTGCACTCCATTTTCCGGGCTGCTCATTTTAAGGTGCAAGTGTGTTAATTATACTATGGTGTCAGACTGTTTTCCTTAATATTCCTTAAGCGTTAAGGTGTAACTGTATTTTAAAATGCTAGAAAAGAGAGATCATAGTTTCTGTTGCATCATCAAGTTGTTCTGAGGTTTAGGATATGCTAAGGAATTGGGATACATCAGGAAGATTATTTACAAAGCATTATTTTGTAAATAATAAAATCCCTAACAATTAAAACTTTATCTGCTGCCAGCACTAACTGGGATATAAAATCAGCACACTTAAAGTCTGTATGGTGACCTGGTGGCCTGTATATAGTGGCTAGTACAAACATTGCAGGGGATTTATCATTAACAATTGTTTTTCTGGATAATGTTATATGAAGTAGCATTACTTCAAACAAGTTATACTTGAAGCCTGCCATCTGAGAAATACTGAAAACATTTGTTATAAATTGAAGCAACACCTCCCCCTTTACCTTTTTGACTTTGCTCAAATTGATAACAGTGATCTTGAGGGGTATACTCATTTAAATTAATGTAATCATCAGGTTTTAGCCAGGTTTCTGTCGAACAGAGCACATCTAGGTTTATGATCAGTGATCATGATTTCAGCCTCTGTGCTCAAGGTCGACTGGTCAGTGGAAAGTGGCTAATGCGTGACGATGGCAGAAGACTGTACATTCGCAAAGTGGGCTTATGCGCATCTTGTCTTTTTACAATTTCATATGGCATTACAGTGTACATATAGTCCTGTGTCTAATATGAATAGATCCAATCAATTCAAAGATATTGACAGATTATCATTTTACCTCTACCAAACTTTTAACAGACTTGGATCATTTGTGATTCTGGCTAATCCACAGGTTGGGTAAAGAAATTTTACTTCATTTGCGGGGCAGGCCAAATAATTTCATTAAAGTGGGACCCGCGGGTTGGGTTTTTTTCCTAGAGTGCGCATCATTCAAACACAGCTCACCAGAAACAAGGCAAATCTCAATCTGTGATGATGCAGGCAAGACCCAGTTAGCGTTTGATTTTGCTGCTGTAAAACCGGTCTTCTTCTTCTGCTTCTTCTTTTAATTCTTCTTCTGGTGTTTTATGACTGTTTGGTAAGCCAGCAAAACCAGGTGTATTAATGCAACCTATTGATCTGGAGTGTGCATACGTAAAACATGTGATTTGAAGTGACAATATTTGAATTTGTGAAGAGCATGTCAGTCACCATGGGCTTTGCTGCTTATGGGCGCTGGACTCTCTGCTCAGGATGGAGACGAAGATCGCTGAATAAAGGCTTGGATTTGGGTCTGTTTCTCACAGTCATATGGATTTTGAAGATCTGGATTACAGTTTGTGAATAAAATAATTTTTTAAAAATTATTATTATTTTTTTGTTTGTTTGTGTATTTAATAGTTCTATTGCCAGTCACAGCATGTTGGAGAAATCTCCTTTTGTGGCCCATGGCAAACAAAGTAACATGACAAATAAAGGTTAAACGATTGCAGAAATTGTATTAGTTTTAAGGGTTTAAAGTGATGTCTTGTTTAACATTATGTAAGCTATTCTTGGAAATGACCTGGTTGCAATCACACAGAACATATAACAGTAAATGAGTAAACAATTTAATAATGCAACTGAACACATAATGTCATTGATATGACAACTAAAAACAACAATAATAATAAAATTAATGCAGCAATTTCAATATTTATAAAGATTCCTTTTTAGGTGTCATCAATAAGTAAGTTTTGTACATTTAAATGCTGAAAAACGTAAGTATTTGTATGTTTAGATGATTAAAATAAGTTAGTATTGTACGTTTTAATGCCTCTAAAAACGTAAGTAAATGTACGTATTGTAGAACCACAATTTATGTCAAATATATAGGAATTATATTGAGATCATGTTGCAAAATTACATCTCCCTTCCAGAGTGGTTATTTAACTTTAATTGAATCTACTGCTTTGAAATCTCTACTGTTACCAGTTATCATATTAATCAAACCTAGACAGTAAAAAAAGAGCCAAAAATTTGCACAGTATAAAATAAGAAACCCCATATCTGCTGTTGTAGTTCAGATGGTGTTTTGATAACTCTCTCTGCAGTTTGAGGTGTCTGTGTTTTGACAATGGGTGATTCCCAAGAGGTCAATGACGATTATTGATTAGATGGACCAAAAGCAGCCAGCTAGATGGCTAGTTCCTGTAAAACTGGACCCAACAGCTCAAGTTGTAAACTATTATAAAATATACTGATGTGAATCAAGGTAAGAAAAGGACACAAAGAACTTTTATGAAATTTGTACAGTATATGCTCAGTAACTGATTACTACAGAGCCCCTCACATGACATAAATATAATATTATATATATATATATATATATATATATATATATATATATATATATAATATTATATTTATGTCATGATATTTATGTCATGTTATATGCTCAGTAACTGATTACTACAGAGCCCCTCACATGACATAAATATAATATATATATATATATATATATATATATATATATATATATATATATATATATATATATATAATATTATATTTATGTCATGATATTTATGTCATGTTATATGCTCAGTAACTGATTACTACAGAGCCCCTCACATGACATAAATATAATATTATATATATATATATATATATATATATATATACAGTCGTGGCCAAAAGTTTTGAGAATTACATAAATATTAGTTTTCAAAAAGTTTGCTGCTAAACTGCTTTTAGATCTTTGTTTCAGTTGTTTCTGTGATGTACTGAAATATAATTACTAGCACTTCATACGTTTCAAAGGCTTTTATCAACAATTACATGACATTTATGCAAAGAGTCAGTATTTGCAGTGTTGGCCCTTCTTTTTCAGGACCTCTGCAATTCGACTGGGCATGCTCTCAATCAACTTCTGGGCCAAATCCTGACTGAGAGCAACCCATTCTTTCATAATCACGTCTTGGAGTTTGTCAGAATTAGTGGGTTTTTGTTTGTCCACCCGCCTCTTGAGGATTGACCACAAGTTCTCAATGGGATTAAGATCTGGGGAGTTTCCAGGCCATGGATGTCAGGAACACAACTGGACACAGATGCAGGTTACAGTGCGAGACCAATTTATTCAAAAAGTCAAAAGAAAAGCTCCCTCACACGAACAAAAACAGGCCGGGAAATGAGGAAAAAGGTCCAACAAAAATAAGAGACTTCAATGTCCTTGCAAAAATGCCCGGCAGCGGGCGCCCAACGGCGCGGCCGCGTAGAGAGCGGTGAGGGGAGGAAGCCACGAGAGAGCCAGTGACGGAGCAAACAAAACTCTTCAGAAGTATGCCGGTGCCCGGTCTAGGAAATGAGGGAGGGGAAAAATAGAAAAAACAAAACCAGTAGCAGCAAACAATGGCACGACAGAACAAGGCTTGACAGGATCAGACAGAAAGACTACACCGGGACTATTGACGAACAACGATCTGGCACCGATAGGCGCGACAGACGAGAATAAATAGAGCAAGAGATGAACAGACATTGAATTCAGGTGAGCGGAGTCGAACAATTAGAAGCAGAAACAGTAGTGATGAGGGGGAGGGAGGAACGCCACAGATAGGTGCAAGACGAACGATAAAAACCAAAACAAAACACCATGTGCACACGAGCTGCAGACATATACAGAAACAAACGCACACACCGAAGAACGGGGTGATCAGACAGCGGACATGACAGTACCCCCCCTCTGACGGACGCCACCAGGCACCGCAGGAAGGGGCTCACCTCGTCACCGGTAGAAGTCCTCGACCAGTGTCCGATCCAAGATGTCCCGGGCCGGAACCCAGCTCCTCTCCTCTGGGCCATAGCCCTCCCAGTCCACAAGATATTGAAAGCCCCGACCCCTACGTCGGACATCTAGCAACTTCCGCACCGTATAGACCGGGGAGCCATCCACTAGACGGGGGGGTTGGGGCAGAAGGAACAAGAGGGGAATGGAACACAGGTTTAACCCTGGAAACATGGAAAACAGGGTGCACCCGACCAAGCGTGGTAGGGAGCTTGAGCTGTACTGCCGCCGGACTCAGGACCTTGGTGATCCGGTATGGGCCAATGAACCTGGGTGCCAACTTGCGTGAGGCTACCCTGAGAGGCAGGTCCTTGGTGGAGAGCCATACCCGTTGACCACACACATAGCGGGGAGCAGGAGTTCGGTGACGGTCGGCCGCTGCTTTAGTCCGCCTACTAGCCTGGGCCAAGGCTGCCTTAGCCCTCTTCCAGGTGCGTCGACACGGTCGGACGAAGGCCAAAGCAGACGGGACCGCAGCTTCGGGTTCCTGTGTGGGAAACAAGGGAGGTTGATAACCGACAGAACACTGGAATGGGGACATACCTGTGGCAGAAGCCGGAAGGGAGTTATGGGCGTATTCTACCCAGGATAGCTGTTGACACCAGGAGCTGGGATTTTGGGATGCCAGGCAGCGAAGAGTACGTTCCAAATCCTGGTTTGCCCGCTCTGACTGCCCGTTGGTCTGGGGATGGAATCCTGAAGACAGACTCGTAGAGGCCCCGATCTGCCGACAGAACTCCCTCCAAAACCGAGAGACAAACTGGGGACCCCTATCAGAGACCACGTTGACCGGAAGACCATGAATCCGGAACACGTGATCAACCATCACCTGAGCAGTCTCTTTGGCTGAGGGGAGCTTGGGAAGGGGAATGAAATGGGCCGCCTTAGAGAAACGGTCCACCACCGTAAGAATGACGGTGTAACCCTTAGATTCCGGAAGGCCAGTGACAAAAATCAAGGGCCAAATGTGACCAGGGGTGAGAAGGGATGGGCAATGGGTGGAGCAGACCAACGGGAGGCGCATTGGAAGTCTTGTTCTGAGCGCACACCGAGCAGGCAGCCACGAACTGCCTGACATCCTTGGCCATGGATGGCCACCAGAATCGCTGGCGGATGGCAGCCAGCGACCTCCGGACTCCTGGATGACAAACCAGCCTGGACGAGTGACCCCACTGGATGACTTCAGAGCGCAACTTGGTGGGAACAAACAGATTACCCGCTGGACCCCCCTTCGGCACAGGCCCCTTAAGTAGGGCCTCCTCTACTCGTCTCTCGATGTCCCAATAGAGGGATGCCACCACCACCCCCTTGGGCAAGATGGTGTCTGCTGACTCCTCCCTCCCAGGAGCCTCGAAGAGACGAGAAAGAGCATCGGGCTTAACATTTTTGGACCCGGGCCTGTAAGACAGCGTGAAATTGAACCGGCCGAAGAAGAGGGCCCAGCGAGCCTGTCGGGAGCTCAGCCTTCTGGCCGAACGGATTTACTCGAGGTTTTTGTGATCCGTCCAGACCAGGAAGGGCCGAGCTGCGCCCTCCAACCAGTGACGCCACTCCCCCAAAGCCAGCCTGACCGCCAACAACTCCCGATTAACTATGTCGTAATTCCGTTCTGGGGGACTCAGGCGGTGGGAGAGGAAGGCATAGGGATGCACCTTTCTGTCCTCGTGCGACCGCTGAGATAGGACCGCACCCCTCTCCGACATCGGAGACATCCACCTCAACAATGAATTGACGTTCAGGGTCTGGAATAGACAAGACAGGAGCAGAGATAAAACGGGACTTTAATTTATCAAATGCCTCCTGTGCCCCAGTATTCCACTTGAACGGTACCTTGGGAGAGGTGAGTGCCGTTAAAGGTGCAGCAATCTGACCAAAGTTCCGGATGAACCGGCGATAGAAGTTGGCAAACCCCAGGAACCGCTGCAGAGCTTTATGAGAGTCAGGAGCTGGCCACTCGGCAACGGCCCTCACCTTACAGGGGTCCGCTTTGATCTCCCCCGCGGAAACAACGAACCCCAGGAACGGAACCGACTGGGCATGGAAGACGCACTTCTCCGCCTTAACATAGAGCTGGTTCTCCAGCAGCCGTTGCAACACCTGGCGAACATGCTGAGTGTGTACCTGCAGAGATGGGGAAAATATCAAGATATCATCAAGATACACGAAGACAAAGCGATTCACCATGTCTCTCAACACGTCGTTAACCAGGGCCTGGAAGACAGCTGGGGCATTGGTCAGACCAAATGGTAGGACCCGGTACTCAAAGTGTCCCGTGGGTGTGTTGAAAGCTGTCTTCCACTCATCCCCCTCACGTATGCGAATTAGGTGATAGGCATTCCGAAGGTCTAGCTTGGTGAAGACCTTGGCTCCCTGCAATAGCTCAAAGGCAGACGACATAAGAGGCAAGGGGTACCTGTTTTTAATAGTGATGTCATTCAGGCCTCGATAATCTATACAAGGACGCAAGGAGCCGTCCTTCTTCTTGACAAAGAAGAACCCAGCACCTGTAGGAGATGAAGAGGGTCGGATGAGACCTTTTTTTAGGGATGCATTAATATATTTGTCCATGGCCTCTCTTTCAGGACCTGAAAGGGAAAACAAGTGACCCTTGGGCGGAGAAGTGCCTGGGAGGAGCTCAATGGCACTATCATAAGGGCGATGTGGAGGTAAGGAGGTGGCCCGGGACTTACTAAACACCTGGCACAGGTCGTGGTACTCCACAGGGACCCCCTTCAAATCAGCAGCCTCCACCTGCAAGACAGGACACACAGACACAGGGAAAGAGGCAGCACCCAAACAAGACGCAAGACAAAACTTACTCCAAGACAAGACAGAGTTGCTGGACCAATCCACGTGAGGGCCATGTTGCACCAACCACGGGTGCCCCAGAACTATGGGAGCACTCGGGGATTCAAGAAGGTACAGCGTGGTCACCTCACGGTGATTGCCCGAGACTATAAGATTGACAGGAGGAGTAGCATAGGAGACAGTGGTGATCAAAGTGCCATTCAATGAACGGGCAGGAATAGGTTCGGAAAGAGGAATTGCAGGAATTCCCCAGCGGGTGGCTAGAGAGAGGTCCATAAAGTTGCCCTCAGCTCCCGAGTCAACCAGTGCAGTACAGGAGTTAAGGACATCACCAAACTGAATGGAGACAGGAAGGAGAGGAGGGGGGGTGCAATAAAGGGGTAGCGCTCACCAGGATCCCCCTCTTTACTGGTGAGCCTTGACTTTTAGCGGACAGCCTGCTGCGAAGTGACCTGATTTGCCGCAATACAGACATAGCCCTAGGGCGAGGCGTTGCTGCTTCTGTTGAGGAGTGAGCCGAAGGCGCCCCATCTGCATGGGCTCAGGCTCAGTGGTTTCTGTGGGGGTAACAGATGACGACTCCTCAGTCCTCCAGGGTGCACGAACTGCCAGGCGTTGACGACGGCGGCGAAGGCGACCCTCGATCCGCAACGCCATGTTAACAAGATCGTCAAAATCACGTGGCAGGTCCTGAGTGGCCAGCTCATCCTGGATGTCATCCTCTAGCCCAGCACGAAACATAGCTCGACAGGCCTCCTCATTCCAATCGCAGGTAGCTGCCAGAGTCTTGAAATTAATTGCATAGTCTGTTACGGTGCGACCCGCCTGACGGAGCCGTTCTAGCTGGTCAGCCGCTTCCTGACCTCTGGCAGAGCAGTCGAATAGCCTCTCCATCTCCTGGCGGAAATCTTTAAAAGAAGCACAACACGGAGCTTTAGTCTCCCAGACGGAGGTTCCCCAGTCTCTAGCCTTGCCGGTTAGAAGAGTCAATACAAAAGCCACTTTGGACATCTCAAGTGCGTATGTGCGTGGCTGCAAGGCAAACACCACAGAACACTGGGACAAGAAGGCCCGGCAGGAATTGGGGTCCCCATCATAGGGTGGTGGGTTATTGCATCGGGGCTCAGGCTCATGGCGAGGAAGATGGTGAACGGCACCACCCTGAGCAGCCTCTCGTTGCAGTTCTTGGATGCGGTTGGTCAGATCAGCCACTTGGTTGGCTAGAAACTCCACCTCCCTTGTGGTGTTCGTCAGTCTGGCTTCGTGCTGGCCCAAAAGAACACCCTGCTGGGTGACTGCGGTTCTGACAGGATCTGCACCTGCTGTGTCCATCTTGGCCAGATCGTTCTGTCAGGAACACAACTGGACACAGATGCAGGTTACAGTGCGAGACCAATTTATTCAAAAAGTCAAAAGAAAAGCTCCCTCCAACGAACAAAAACAGGCCGGGAAATGAGGAAAAAGGTCCAACAAAAATAAGAGACTTCAATGTCCTTGCAAAAATGCCCGGCAGGGGGCGCCCAACGGCGTGGCCGCGTAGAGAGCGGTGAGGGGAGTAAGCCACGAGAGAGCCAGTGACGGAGCAAACAAAACTCTTCAGAAGTATGCCGGTGCCCGGTCTAGGAAATGAGGGAGGGGAAAAATAGAAAAAACAAAACAAAACCAGTAGCAGCAAACAATGGCACGACAGAACAAGGCTTGACAGGATCAGACAGAAAGACTACACCGGGACTATTGACGAACAACGATCTGGCACTGATAGGCGCGACAGACAAGAATAAATAGAGCAAGAGATGAACAGACATTGAATTCAGGTGAGCGGAGTCAAACAATTAGAAGCGGAAACAGTAGTGATGAGGGGGAGGGAGGAACGCCACAGATAGGTGCAAGACGAACGATCAAAACCAAAACAAAACACCATGTGCACACGAGCTGCAGACATATACAGAAATACACGCACACACCGAAGAACGGGGTGATCAGACAGCGGACATGACAATGGACCCAAAATTTCAACATTCTGGTCCCCGAGCCACTTAGTTATCACTTTTCCCTTATGGCACGGTGCTCCATCGTGCTGGAAAATGCATTGTTCTTCACCAAACTGTTGTTGGATTGTTGGAAGAAGTTGCTGTTGGAGGGTGTTTTGGTACCATTATTTATTCATGGCTGTGTTTTTGGGCAGAATTGTGAGTGAGCCCACTCCCTTGGATGAGAAGCAACCCCACACATGAATGGTGTCAGGATGCTTTATTGTTGGCATGACACAGGACTGATGGTAGCGCTCACCTTTTCTTCTCCGGACAAGCCTTTTTCCAGATCCCCTAAACAATCGGAAAGGGGCTTCATCGGAGAATATGACTTTGCCCCAGTCCTCAGCAGTCCATTCACTATACTTTCGAGACCATCCTGGCGCTTGCTGGACTTTCTTGGACGCCCTGAAGCCTTCTTTACAAGAATTGAACCCCTCCTTGAAGTTCTTGATGATCCTATAAATTGTTGATTTAGGTGCAATCTTAGTAGCCACAATATCCTTGCCTGTGAAGCCATTTTTATGCAACGCAATGATGGCTGCACGCGTTTCTTTGCAGGTCACCATGGTTAACAATGGAAAAACAATGATTTCAAGCATCACCCTCCTTTTAACATGTCAAGTCTGCCATTCTAACCCAATCAGCCTGACATAATGATCTCCAGCCTTGTGCTGGTCAACATTCTCACCTGAGTTAACAAGACGATTACTGAAATGATCTCAGCAGGTCCTTTAATGACAGCAATGAAATGCAGTGGAAAGGTTTTTTTGGGATTAAGTAAATTTTCATGGCAAAGAAGGACTATGCAATTCATCTGATCACTCTTCATAACATTCTGGAGTATATGCAAATTGCTATTATAAAAACGTAAGCAGCAACTTTTCCAATTTCCAATATTTATGTAATTCTCAAAACTTTTGGCCATGACTGTACATACATACAGGTGCTGGACATATAATTAGAATATCATCAAAAAGTTGATTTATTTCACTAATTCCATTCAAAAAGTGAAACTTGTATATTATGTTCATTCATTACACACAGACTGATATATTTCAAATGTTTATTTCTTTTAATTTTAATGATTGTAACTGACAACTAAGGAAAATTCCAAATTCAGTATCTCAGAAAATTTGAATATTGTGAAAAGATTCAATATTGACGACACCTGGTGCCACACTCTAATCAGCTAATTAACTCAAAACACCTGCAAAGACCTTTAAATGGTCTATCAGTCTAGTTCTGTAGGCTACACAATCATGGAGAAGACTGCTGACTTAACAGTTGTCCAAAAGACGACCATTTACACAAAAGGTAATTGCAAAAGAGGCTGACTTTTCACAGAGCTCTGTGTACAAGCACATTAATATAGAGGCAAAGGGAAGGAAAAGATGTGGTAGAAAAAAAGTGTACAAGCAAAAGAGATAACCGCATCCTGGAGAGCATTGTGAAACAAAACCTATTCAAAAATGTGGGGGAGATTCACAAGACATGGGTTTCAGCTGTCGCAATCCTTGTGTCAAGCCACTCTATAACAACAGACAGTGTCAGAAGTGTCTAAAGACAAAAAGGACTGGACTGCTGGTCCAAAGTTATGTTCTCTGATGAAAGTAAATTTAGCATTTCCTTTGGAAATCAGAGTCCCAGAGTCTGGAGGAAGAGAGGAGAAGCACACAATCCACGTTGCTTGAGGTCCAGTGTAAAGTTTCCACAGTCAGTAATAGGTAATATAAACATGATATTGGGGTGCCATATCATCTGCTGGTGTTGGTCCACTGTGTTTTCTGAGGTCCAAGGCCAACGCAGCCGTATACCAGGAAGTTTTAGAGCACTTCATGCTTCCTGCTGCTGACCAACTTTATGGAGATGAAGATTTCATTTTCGAACAGGACTTGGCACCTGCACACAGTGCCAAAGCTTCCAGTACCTGGTTTAAGGACCATGGTATCCCTGTTCTTAATTGACCAGCAAACTCGCCTGACCTTAAACCCATAGACAATCTATGGGGTATTGCGAAGAGGAAGATGCGATATGCTAGACCCAACAATGCAGAAGAGCTAAAGGCCACTATCAGAGCAAACTGGGCTCTCAATAACACCTGAGCAGTGCCACAGACTGATCGACTCCATGCCACGCCGCATGGATATATATATATTTACATATACATTTATTCATTTAGCGGACGCTTTTATCTAAAGCGACTTACAGAAGAGGACAGTGGAAGCAATCAAAAACAACAAAAAGAGCAATGATATATAAGTGCTATATATATATATCATGGCCAAAAATTAAGAATACATTTCCACAAACTTAATAATTTGATCCCTGGTTTTTGTACTAATTAGTACCCTCATTTTGATTTAATCAATATCATATACTGATTAGAAAACAGATTAGGTGGCCATGATTTACTAAAAGGAAATACATTCTTAATTTGTGGCCATGATATAGTGCCCTATTTTTCTTGGTTGCTCATAGGTTTATTTTTTTTATTTTTTATTTTCATTTTTTTAACCAAAACATATCCTGTAGTGCAGCTTCAAGGGAGGGAATTGTTTTATGAAATTCTATTAATTTTGATGAAAGAAATAGACGTTAAAAATAATAATAAAAGTACAAATCGATTCCTAAAAATTTGCCACACTGTACAAATTGTGAGTAAAAAAGGAATTGAATAATTTACAAATATCATAAACTTATATTTTATTCAAAATAAAATATAGATAACATATCAAATGTTGAAAGTGAGACATTTTGAAATGTCATGCCAAATATTGGAGTTTCTCTGAGAAAAATTGCAAAGAGTTTGAAGTTATCATCATATACAGTGCATAATATCATCCAAAGATTCAGAGAATCTGGAACAATCTATGTGCGTAAGGGTCAAGGCCGGAAAACCATACTGGATGCCCTTGATGTTTGGACCCTTAGACGGCACTGCATCACATACAGGAATGCTACTCTAATGGAAAACACAACATGGGCTCGAATATATTGGAATACGTCCAGAAAACATTGTCGGTGAACACAATCCACCGTGCCATTCGCCTTTGCCGGCTAAAACTCGATAGGTCAAAAAATAAGCCATATCTAAACATGATCCAGAAGTGCAGGCATTTTCTCTGGGCCAAGGCTCGTTTAAAATGGACTGCGGCAAAGTGGAAAACTGTTCTGTGGTCAGACAAATCAAAATTTGAAGTTCTTTTTGGAAAGCTGGGACGCCATGTCAACCGTACTAAAGAGGACAAGGACAACCCAAGTTGTTATCAGCGTATTCAGAAGCCTGAATATCTGATGGTATGGGGTTGCATGAGTGCGTGTGGCATGGGCAGTTAACACATCTGGAAAGGCACCATCAATGGTGAAAGGTATATCCAAGTTCTAGAACAACATTTGCTCCCATCCAGCCATTGTCTCTTACAGGGAAGACCTTGCATTTTTTAACATGACAATGCCAGACCACATACTGCATCAATTACAACATCATGGCTGCTTAGAAGAAGGATTCGGGTACTGAAATGGCCAGCCTGCAGTCCAGATATTTCACCTCATCATAAAGCATCATAAAGAGGAAGATGCGACAAAGAAGACCTAAGACAGTTGAGCAACTAGAAGCCTGTATTAGACAAGAATGGGACAACATTCAAATTCCTAAACTTGAGCAACTTGTATCCTCGGTCCCCAGACGTTTGCAGACTGTTATAAAAAGAAGAGGGGATGCCACACAGTGGTAAACATGGCCTTGTCCCAACTTTTTTTGAGATGTGTTGATGCCATGAAATTTAAAATCATCTAATGTTTCCCTCAAAATGATACATTTTCTCAGTTTAAACATTTGATATGTCATCTATGTTGTATTCTGAATAAAATATTGAAATTTTAAACTTCCACATTGTTGCAGTCTGCTTTTATTCACAATTTGTACAGTGTCTCAACTTTTTTTTGGAATCGGGTTAGTAATGAATAAATTCTGCATTAATTTTCATTTAGATTTTCCACTTCATCAGTATCTTGTGTTGGATCCTTCCTGGGTTGCTTGGCCTTTCTTTTAAAAAAACCACTCTATTAAGGAAAGGAAAATAAAACATTATTCATTACATTAACACTATTAGAGAATTATGAAAAGGCTGGTATATTGCACCTTATAGAGGGCAGCTGTGATGAGTGACATGATCAGCAGTCCTCCAATAACTCCTCCAGTGACCTCCTTTAGGATGCTGAATTCCTCATAGACCTCCACCTGAGTGCTTAACTTCACAGGCACAAACACAATAAAGATTTCATACTATTAGAAGCTAAATCAAACAAATTTTGATGCATAGATATTATAATGTTTAAGTAATGTCACTAACAGTTGGAGAGTTGGAGATTATTAGAATAATCTGTTTTGTTTAAAGTTTTATATAAATAAATATAGGTGAAATTATGATATTATCTTTAGTGAATTATGTGCAGTACCTCGCACACTGACACAGAGCTAAGGGAATCGGAGAAGTATATATATTTATCCTCATCATAATCCATAGATGCTGTACTGACCAACTGAAAGGATGCAGACCTAATCCCAATCTATGAAAATAAATGTTGTGTATATTAGAATGGCAGAAAAGCTCTCATCTAATAAAGATTTCACGCTCTGTAACTTCAGATACCTGCTCAATCCATCCAGAGCTCACGTTGCTGGAAATATTATAGAACTTCCTTTCATTTCTCATTAGATTCACATCACACCTGAAAACTGCACACACCGCCACAGAGCAATTCTGACAGAAAAAAACATGTTAAAACAGTCAAATGTTTATTTTGACACAATTTACAGTTAAATAATATATTTTATTCAAAATAATTTCCAATTAAAATTAATACAAATCTAACCCACCAAGACATTTTTCTTTTTGAGCACTTTCAGAAAATTGGTCAAGGTGGGCTGCTCATCTCTTTCCTTGAAGCAATCTGGAATCTTTTACAAAGCAAAATATTTCTTTAGGACTTAAAATGTCTGTTCACTCCAAAATATAGTTATACTTCTATAGAACCAGATGGAAATTATTTGCATTACAGACAATGAAAGTATTAAATTAAACTTGGACTGCAAAAGTCATATGGACTACAATAATGGCACCATAAAGACAAAAATGGACTTTGGTTTGTGTTTGTTTCTCCTTGATTTATTTGATTTGCACACACATTTACCTGTAAGTTTTTATTAGTCCAGATGTTTTCAGCTCCCAGTTTTACAGGTACTCTAATGAAAACTGTTAAATTTAGCTCTCTAAACTCATTCTTCACCTTTAAGACATAAACAGGAGGGGACTGATTGATACAAACAACTAATTTTATTGTGATATGTGAGATAGAATAATGAAACACATAATTCAGAAAAATCTTTACCTCCAATATCTGTTTCAGTGGTTTTTCAAGATTATTCTTCCCACTTGTGAAATTGGTGTAAAGGCTGGAATCTGTATGTCTTTAGGAGAAACATCCATTGAGAAAAGCAAAATATCAAAGGATCCAGAAATCATAATTGTAATCATACTACAGCAAACCGAAGCACTGACCTCAACAAGGCAACATAGATAGTATGTTTTACACTTATGTTTTTAATTTTCAACAGCTCACTGCTTTCAGAGTGATTTGTATTGCCACTGGAAATGACAGAACATTTTGGTTAGTGCTTCTTTTCAAGCTGATATAATTTATTTGATAGACCAAGATTAACATACCTGGTAAGAGATGCACTCAATGTCACCTTTTGGTCAAAATTACTTTGTTTATTAATACTGTAAATAATATCAAACACTGCCTAGAAGAAAGAGGTAAGATGTTAAAAAGCATTATAAAACATTTTAAATCTAGGATGCTTACAAAATATATTTTAATTTGTGCATATGTGTATCTAGATACAGTGGGATCAAGAAGTCAGTTGTGAGATGGTGGCAAGCTCTCTAACTCAGTGAGTC
Organism: Carassius carassius; assembly: GCF_963082965.1. NCBI lineage: Eukaryota > Metazoa > Chordata > Actinopteri > Cypriniformes > Cyprinidae > Carassius > Carassius carassius. The sequence continues at coordinate 227,463 of NC_081794.1, forward strand.
TTAACCCTTTTGAGTACTGGACCCCAGTCCAACTCTGAACCATCCAAGGACCCCCAGAGCAAAACTGACTCATTTAGTACTATTTATGTGTTTGTAAGGACCAAATGCAATCAAGTATAATTCAAGTTATTGGACTTGTCCAGAAGTGGCAATATCAATATTGGATTTTTCTTTCATGGGAACATGTCATGTATAAATTAAATGCTATGAATACAACAGACAAAAGTACATATTTATGTGCTTACTAAAAATACCCTGAAATTTGGTAAACTGGTATACCTCACTTCTGCTACATTGGAACAACTAATTTTGTGTTTAATGGATACTAATTATGTGTAAGTGGTGCTGAGGTATATCTGATTGTGCTAAAGTGGAACTATTGCAAGTATACTTCAGGTGCACTTTAAATGTCTTGCATTTAAATAGTGATATTATACAGAGATCATACAGTCCTTAATAATAGTGATATTAATAGTGATAATAATAACAAAACACATTTTAGGTATAATATTATGTGCATTGAGCAATAAAGAAATGCTCCAAATAAAGTTTAATTATAATTTTATTGATTTATTGCTGAGATTTATTGATATGTCAATATATATGTCAATGAATGAAATAAATGTATTTTAAAGAAAATGTGCCATAGGTTTATTTATTTATTTTTATTTTTTTCACTAGGGTATTCAATTAAATTTACAAATCCCTCAGAGGCTTCAGAATCTACAGTCAATTCTGCAGTTGCAGCCATTTGTGTCTTGAGTTTGAGCTCTGTCATGTTGATTCTTTATCAACTATTTATTTTTAGGGATGCCCCAGTTGACCGGCGGTTTTTGTTCTTTTTTTCAGCTGATTTTTCCGGAAGTGCGCCTGCATGCACATACTACATTGCAATCATTCGCTATCATGTAATTTGTGTGGAAGTATTTCGAAATCTGTGCGAAGGACACGGGCAGCTGTTCAGCACAGGAGGTGCAGCGCTATGGAGTCAAAATAATGCTGCATATATACACAAAATATTAAGTTTTGCAAAAAAAATAAAGTTTTGCTAATGAAAATTAAAGTATTGAGGAAAATAAATGTGTTTTTTGCAAGAAAAAATAAAGAAAGTATTGGGAAATTATTGGGAGAAAAAAATGAAGTTTTGCAAACATAATAAAGAATTGGAAAACATAAATGAAACAGCTCGAAAGCAATGATTTTGCAATACATATTTTCCATGGTCATATCTGTTAATTTATTTGCAACGCTGCTTTTATTTTGCGTATCAGTCTAGTTTGAACTTGCGATAACGTTTTCCTTTTGTGCTTAATTTTTCTGAGCATCTCACTTTGTGGCACTGTTTTGACGTGGGGGTGGAGTCAAGGTATGGGGGCGTGTACAATATGACCTCATCAGCCCATGATGCAGCTCACTGATCCGGGTACTGACATGAGCCGTGGCTTGCGAGTGGATCGTTTCCTCTTATTCACTAGCATTAAAACATGCATGTTTTCATTTTATTAACTTTATTGACAAATGTATGTGTGCATTAGCAGCGTTGGCTCAAGTTAAAGAAGTTGTCAACATGAACATCTGCTGTTTATTTCTCTCGATGTATACAATTTTAAAGTATTAAAATGTGTATTGCTTCATTTGGTTAACTGCATGTGTATTAACATTGTTTCTTTACCATCTCTTTACTTGTGGGAGGACGGCAAAACTTTATTTTCTTTTGCAAAACTTAAATTTTTTGCGTATATATGAGGCATTATTTTGACACCATACAGAGCTACATGTCTGAGGCAGAGATAGCAGGAAGTGAACAGCCGTTGGTATACTGGCGCACAAATAAGAGCCCCTTTCCTGGACTCAATGAAGTTGCATGAGCATACTGTACCTGTCCACGCCCTGCACAAGCGTAGACAGTGAAGGGATGCTCAGCTCAATTTCTCACGTGTTGGATGAGAAACGAAACAGACTAAACTGTGACAAAACTGAAATGCTTTTTTTTGTAAAGTAGAACTTGCATACACATTTGAAAAGCCAGAAGTAAATGGTTATTAAAAGTTACGGGTATTGTTTTCAATAGCCAAAAGCCAGTTTGGACTATTAAATACCACATAAACATAATTTTATGCATACTTTCCTTCTTTCTTGTTTGTTGCTTAAAAAAAAATAATAATAAAAAAAAAGAATATATATATATATATATATATATATATATATATATATATATATATATATATATATATCAGAAATTGGAGTCGGACAGTTTGCTTGTAAAAAAAATCGGTATCAGAATCGGCCATGAAAAATCATGAACGGTGCATCCCTATTAATTTTATAGTTGTAGTAGTAGCCCTTTATTGTAGCTAGTCACAAGTACCAGCGAAATTAGCCATCAACCTGTCCATACATACACAAACATACATACAATACAAGGGGGTAGACAAGACAGGAAGACAGGGAATTGAGGAAGAAATACAGCATAACATTAGGGAAGTGAGGAGAAAAAAACAACACCCAGACTATGCTCCTTTTGGGAGTACAGTATGCGAACAGGAAAAACACGTCAGCACAAAAGCACATAATCAATACACATAAAAAACACATGACTTTGCAACTGAATGGAAATTGGGGGGGTCGAGGTAATCCAGCGCAGGCAAAGCCTGGAGAGTTGGGATTCTCTCTAGATGCCTGCTACAGAGTCACAGCAAGTTGCCATGGAGACAGCCTTGGTCAGGTTCTAGAAAGAGTCAACAATCTACAGGTGTCTGGGCTCATCGGTGGGGAACGCGAGAAAGGTATGGCTGCACTGCTCACCCGGGAGAAGTAAGAAACTGTTACAATTTTAAGTTAAGTAGAGTAATTAGAGGTGTGAGCCCCATAATGGGGGGTCTGGTTAACAGGTTAAGTTAGTTGAGCACTTTCAGCTGTGAGTCCCATAATGGGGGTGCTGGCTAACAGGTTAACATACCGAATAAAAATACCGCCATGCATAGGCTGAAAACTGTGGACGCAAAAAAATAAGAATCATGTTTATTGTCTAGCCAATATTAATGTAATGTACGAGTCATCACAGGACATGGAATCCATTTGCAAGCTTTTAAAAAGAAACATTGTGGTCGTACAGGCAGGGGTCAATGACAGTGAACACAGCAAAGAAGGACAGGCAGAATCGTAGTCGGTGCACAGGTGGAATGTCAGGGTATCAAGCAGAGAATCACAGTCCAATAAACTAGCAATAATCCGGTAGGCCGGCAGCAGTAATCGTAAACGGGAAACAGACCAAATCAATAACAAGCAGAAATGCAAACCGTAGTAAGACAAGACCTCGCGATGAACACAAGAAAGCTGGCAGCTTAAATACTAAAATACTAAAATGAGCTGCAGTTGGAGAGTAATCAAAGTGCAAGGAATGGTGCATGTGGGAAATGTAGTGCAATAGTCATTGTGTGTGTGTGTGTGTGTGTATGTTGTTGTAGGAAGAGTGGCAGGTGCAGGGTGAATGGAAAATGGAGTTCAACGGATATGTGAAGTCCACTTTGGAGTGCCCTCTGGTGGCCATGACAGCCACTCTCACTTGTGATGATGACATAGCCCCCCCTCCCCCTTAAGGAGTGGCTTTCAGACGCTCCTAATTAAAGAACAGCCCTAAGTTCAGGTGGGAGGTGGAGCGGAGGTAGAACAGGGGAAGGGATGGAGGGCGAGGTCCATGTGGAAGTGCCGACAGAGTAGGAATCTTTGGTGGAGCTGGCGGAACTGGAGCCCACAGGTGCGGAGCAGGCGGAACCGGAGCCCACCAGGGCGGAGCAGGCAGAATTGGAGCCCACCTGGGCGGAGCAGATGGAACTGGAACCCACCGGGGTGGCGCAGGCAGAACCGGAGACCACCAGGGCAGCGCAGGTGGAACCGGAGCCCACCAGGGCGGAGCAGAGAACCACCACAGTACAGCAGATGGGACAGAAGCCCACCAGGGCAGAGCAGACTCTTGGACAGGTTCAAGGACTGGGACAGGCTCTGGAGTGAATTCAAGGACTGAAGTGGACTCTGGAGTGGAGTCTGGAGTCAATCTCTGAACTGGAGGGGGTTCTGGAATGGATTCATAGGCTGGAGCGAGTTCTCAAGTCCCTTCATGGGCTCGAGCTGAGACATGATGACCCATTGAAAGATCTGTTGAGACATAAGATTCTGGAAGGTCTGTTGAGACGTTACAATGTTCTAGAAGGTCTGCTGAGATGTGACGAGGCTCTGGAGAATCTGCTGAGACGTGACGAGGTTCTGAAGAGTCTGTTGAGACATGACGAGGCTCTGCAGAGTCTGCTGAGACGTGACGAGGTTCTGGAATTTCTGCCAAGACGTGACAAGTCTCTGGTATGTCTGCTGATACATGACGAGGCTCTGGAAGATCTGTTGTGGTATGATGAAACTCTGGAAGATCTGCTAATATGTGTTGAATCTCTGGAAGATCTGCTGAGATGTGATGGAATTCTGGAAGATCTGCTGAGACATGACGAAGATCCTTTGTGATTTGACTGGGCTCATAAAGATCAACTGTGACTTGATTGAGTTCACGAAGATTGGTTGCGACTTGACTTTGCTAATGAAGACTAACGGTGACTTGATTTGACTCATGAAGTTTACCTGTGGCTTTACTTGACTTATGGAAATTAATGGTGACTTGGCTTTGCCTTTGTCTATGAAGATCAACTGGGACTTGACTTTGTTCATGAAGATCAACTGTGGCTTGACTTGACTCATGAAGATCAACTGTGGCTTGACTTGACTCATGAAGATCAACTGTGGCTTGATTTGACTCATGAAGTTTATCTGTTGTTTTACTTGACTCATGGAGGTTAATGGTGACTTGACTCACAAAGATCATTGGTGACTTGACTCTGTTCATGATGATCAACTGTGGCTTGACTTGACTCATGGGGGTTGGTTAATGGTGACTTGACTTTGTTCACGAAGATCAAATGTGGTTTTACTTGACTCATAGGGGTTAATGGTGACTTGACCTGACTCTGGACAGTCAGCAGTGATTTGACCTGACTCTGGACGCTCAGTGATGACTTGACCTGACTCAACTGACTTAACTGGACTTCGATTCAAGAATATCGACGGTGACTTGACTTGACTCGTGAAGATCAACGGCAATCAATCAGCGGCTTGACAGACCTGGCGAAAGCGGACTCTGGAATGGTGGCCATGTCATAGAACATTTCTGGAATTGGAGATACTGCAAGACTGCAATGATCCTCATTCACAACACCCAAAGTGAACGCTGATCCAGCAGTCAGTCCAGAGAACATAATCCAAGAAGTTGCAGAATGATGAATTACTTTAGACTTTAAAGGTTGATTAAGGCCATCACAGAAAAAGTCTATTAAAAGACAGTCTGGTAGATCTGAGCCATTGGCTAAGGCCAAATATTCCCCAATGTAATGTTCGATAGTCCATGTGCCCTAATACAGCGCTAGTAACAGACTTGCTGTGTTCATACCTGACCAGTGTTCGTTGGGTAAGCCACTGGATTCATTCATGGTGAGGTCTTCTGTAATGGAGGAGTCATCACAGGACATGGAATCCATTTGCAAGCTTTTAATAAGAAACATTGTGGTCATGCAGGCAGGGGTCAATGACGGCGAACACAGCAGAGAAGGACAGGCAGAATCGTAGTCATTGCACAGGTGGAATGTCAGGGTATCAAGCAGAGAATCACAGTCCAATAAACAAGCAATAATCCAGTAGGCTGGCAGAAGTAATCGTAAATGGGAGATAGACCAAATCAGTAACTGGCAGACAACAGAAATAGTAAACGCTCAGAAATGCAAACCGTAGTAAGACAAGACCTTGCAATGAACACAAGAAAGCTGGCATCTTAAATACTAAAATCCAATCAGCTGCAGCTGGAGAGTAATCAGAGTGCAAGGAAGGGTGCTTGTGGGAAATGTAGTGCAATAGTCATTGTGTGTGTGTATGTGGTTGTAGGAAGAGTGGCAGGTGCAGGGTGAATGGGAAATGGAGTTCAATGGATATGTGAAGTCCAGTTTGGAGTGCCCTCTGGTGGCCATGACGGGCACTCTCACTTGTGATCATGACAATTATTAAAATAAATAAGAAAATAAAATAGGCCTAAATAAATTACACAGGGTTTAAATTAGATAAAACCATATAAATAAGAAATTAATATAAAATAAAAAATTCAAGAATGACCTTAGCTTACATAAACCACAAGTCAGCACTCTTAAAAAAAAACATTATAAATTGACATTTATTAACAGTGCTTGCAGAGTTTTTTTTTTTTTTTGATGTCAGCTTCCTCCTTATTTTGTTCTCCCTCTTCTCTCACAGGGTGCATTGACTGTGCTTTCCTACCGAGGATGACCGTTTCTTCCTCTGTCATCTTCTTGGTCTCTTCAACATTCGGGTCGTGGTCACCAGTAGCACGGGTCCAAGAATGTTGTTTTGCACATAAGCTGCCGGCTTGCTTCTGGCAGAGCTTTATATTTCTCATCTTAAATAGACATGATGCCGGCTTTCAGGTTGGCTGTCAGTTTAATGAGACGCCGCACAGGGAGAAGAATTGATGCTGTATGCTGATCTGTGATGTAAATGTCTCTTGACAAGCAGCATTGTAGCTGTGTTGAGTTTTTAATTATAATGTATGCTCTCTTTTGAACTAAATTATAATTATTATTTTTCAAATAAATATTTAAAGAAAAACTAATACTTAAGAAAATCAAAAAGACGGTGTCACGGTGGGAAAGAAATGTAACTGGTGTTGCGGCTTAAAACTGGTAACACCGTCAACACCGTCTATTGCGCCAAGCCTAATACATATATAATGTCTCCAAAAACTCCAAAATGTTTTTTGTCATGTCTGTAATGCATGTGCATTTCTTAAATCTAAAATAGCATTTAAAACATGTTCATTTGTCCTATCTAAACCGGTTCTGCAAGTTTGAAACCCTCATAAGACACTCTCCATATGAAAGAGCGAGAAATTCACACCTTTATATCGACCCCCACAAACTATACAGAACTACCCCACAAAAACCCCAACCCCCTTCAGCTGAACTGAATTCGGCCTGTTCGGCATGTGTTTTATCATGTTACTGGGTTGAAATATGCCTGCACTCACAGTAGCTGTACTCTTTGTATTAATTATTTGCTCACCGCCCATATTATTATTTTCACAAGACCATAATAATAACAAATTACCAATTGATAATTAATCATTATTTTTTGCGAAAATCATTGTTATTTGTGATTGAAGGCGTTTGAGGAAGGCTTTAAGACCAAGCGGAATCCTCTGTCAGCTGCTCCCACTTCACAGCGAGTGTGAGTGCTAACTGACCCAGCTTCATCGTCAGCAAGTTTTGATTTTACAAAATCAGTTTGAGCGAATACAACTCATTGATCATGAGCCCAACATTTAGCAAGGAAGGAAAACATTCAGTCTACCTGAAGAAAGACGTATTTCATTGTAAGTTAATGCTGTTAAATAGAAAGTAACAAAAAAAATAGTGTAGGCAATTCTATATTGCTAAAATTTACTCATGCCGATGGTTTGTTTTATTTATTTTTATTTTATTTTATTTTTTAGAATAATTGTAGCCTATATTGTTAAAACAAAACTTTTTAGCTGCAGGCAGATATAGGCCTATATTATTAAAAATATATTATCATTACAAATATTTGAATCGTCCCTTACCTTAATTTCTTAAAGAATAAACACTTATTTTATAAGAATAAACATTCTAAATAAAGAATAAAAGAAAGAATCTCAATTAGCCCTTATTTTCCATTTCTAGAGTTAACTGGCAACTCTAATGATGATGTAATTATTTTTTGACTCCCTAAAGTAGCACCTTGCCCAAAATAAAAATAAAAATAAAAATAAATTCCCCTTGTAGGAGATATGCGAGCAATTAATAGATTTAAAAAAGAAAAAAGTGTGTGCTTCATTTTGGAAAATGAATACAGCTCGAAAAAAATGATATGATGAAAAAGTCATGCTAACATATTATAAATTCATAGAATTAATTTAAGCATTTAAAACCTTTTTATACTAGATTCAACTTGGATTTCAATACTATTGAACTGACTTTAAAATCTCAAGCAGTTTATAAGTTGAAACGGTAAAATGTCACAGTTTTTTTTTATTTATTTTTTTTTATGAACAAATCCTGTATAAAATGGGACAGCAACCTTTATATCAAATATTTTTAAATTCTCCACAGCTAAGCAATGCAAGAGGCAGATTCTGTGCAGAGCATGTGGAGTGAATGTGATGCACAAAGTCATTTTCAGATGCAATGAAAATTAAAGCTGCAAGCAGCGATGAAAGGGCCCTCGCATCCGTGCTCACTACCACCCGGAGAACAGAGAACGTTTGGGCTATATGCTTACAAAAAGGTAAATATTTGTGCCACATTTCCTGCTGCCAACAGGTGGAACTATGTTTATAAGTGAATATCAGCATGTAAATGTCTTCAGGCCAGGACTCTTACCAAACATGCAAAGTTTCAGGCAGTTCAGACATTGCATGTTTAATGTTTTAGCTCCTGCGTACCTATCTAGTCTTCTACCACGCTACAATCCATCATGCTCACTAAGGTCACAAAATGCTGGATTTTGGTAGTTCCTAGGATAGCAAAGTCCACTAAAGGGGGTAGAGCTTTTTCGCATTTGGCTCCCAAACTCTGGAATAGCCTTCATGATAATATTTGGGTTTAAGACACACTCTCTCTGTTTAAATATAGATTAAAAACACGTCTCTTTCGCCAAGCATTGAAATAATGCATCTAATAATTTTGGACGGCAGTTATATATGATCAAATGCACATTATTATTCTTTAGCTTGGGTTAAACTAATTAATTTTACTTGATTGGAATAGCAGCTATGCTAATTATGTCTCTGTTTTACCATGGAATTTACATCTTGTGTTAACTAGGATTTACACAAGCTCCAGTCTGGATCCAGAACACCTGAGAAGAGATGCCAACCCTTCAGATGACTTCAGATGATGTTTAACCTTTAATAACATACAAACTACACAATTTTGATTCACAAGTTTGCATCATATAATAATTGGTGTTAATAGTGTTCATCATCTGTTTGATTACGACTTGAATTGATTTTTCCATACATTTCTGCCATATGCACATTAACTGTACATTAACTTACAGTCATTACTGATTAGCCAATACTAAATATTGTAGAAACATAATTTACATTAAAGTTGCTTTGCGTTGATTTATATTGTGAAAAGTGCCATACAAATAAACTTGAATTTAACTTAATTTAATTTAATCCCTTTATGGTATGAATAATTGAAAACTGGGTGTCTTTTCATTGCAGAAGCCTATAGGGTTACTCCATCATGCATTATCACTAAAACCTATTTTCTAAGTTCCAAGTAGATTTTAAACCCCAGATTTGGTCTCAGATATTTAGACCTCTTTGTATCTATTTGTGTCTGTTCACACAGATTTTGACTCACAGAATCGTTTCCTGCGAAAAGAGGTTTGTTGACCTGACAGATGGTCTCCCCTAATAAAATTCCTTGCATGCCATCTGTAGAAAGGCAATTCACTCTGCCCTGCTCAAACAGAAAAAAAACATAAATACTTCAAAATCATTTTCTAAGCATCCACATGAGCCTACATAAGACAAATGCTTTGGAAAATAGATGGATATTTCTTTTGAAAATATTTGTATAGATGTAAACTATTAAAATTACTCAATATTGTTCAAACATAATGTTAAATAATGAGCTATTCTTGCTGTATTTAACCCCACATGCCATGGACATCATCCTGTCTTACCACTCGAGACACAATTCTCCTGTAGGAAAGTCCAGAGGGGTAGTTGAGGGTGTAATGAGTGTTGTATGAGTTTTCTCCTTTGTTTTCAACAAATACTGTCACATTGATTTCCTGCATTATCCCAACTTCTATGTTAGCAGATCTGAATCAGAGAAACAAAAGAGATACATGGTTAAATTTAACTAAGTTTAGATTAAGTCTAATTGACTGTCCAGCCAGAGGCTGATTGAGGGAATGTTCAAGATGCAGAAATGAACAAACTTTATACCATTCACTTACCCAAAGCTAAAGTCCATTTTGAGGTTGTCAACACAAAGGTTGTCTGATCCACAGTTCATTTCATAATCTAACTGTAATATGATTAAAAGTGCACATATTTTGTCATATACTGTACATTAGATCACACTATTTACACTTTGTAACCTAAAATTGAATATGAAACATCTCTTACCATCCACAATGTTGTGTTCTTTATCCATGGTAATAGAACAGGCTGTAAATTCTCCAGCCTTCGGGAGGGCAGACCCTCAAAAGTGATCATTAATTCATTAAGCAGTGGGTTGAGATGATCCTCTGTGCAAGCCTGGACAAGACGAGCAATATAATAAATTAAAGGATTTTTTTTTTACTCTGGTATCGTTTCTCATAAAAATAAAAAAATACAACTATTTTTATTTTTCCAATTATTATTTTTATTTATTGCTAGTGCCAACAGATACACCAACATGCTGCTGTGTGCATAAGAAATATGCTTCTGCTGCATCAGTGGGCATACATAAATCCTATAGCAGATCTAGACAGGTGGAGCTCAGGGAGGTGGAGGGTATCAAAGGAAATCTGATAGCACATTGCAGAAAACTGGTATAAAAATATCTGCAAAAAAAAAGAGTGGTACAGTAGGTGGCCATTCAAAATGGTGGTTCTACCACCGCAGCTTCTGTAAAGTGCATTTGCAGCTTAAAAAATAAAAATAAAAAATATAAACCGTGGTGACGAGATGCATAGCAGATTGTCATCACTCAATGGCTGGATGTCTAAGTGGTGCCCACAGAATAACATAGGTTTCATAGACGATTGGACGAGCTTTTGGGGCAGACTTGACGTGTTGAAAAGAGATGGTCTTCATCCCTCCTGGGGTGGCGACACTCTTCTCTCTAGAAATATGGCAAATAGTCTTAGAGTTTATACTTAACCAACTGGGGCCCAGGTCAGGAAGCAGACAGACTGGCTAAACCGACCGTCTGTTAGTTGCCTCACGTCACAGAGGTCAAACTTCAAGTTGTGAACTAAAATTTTATTTTAACCATATAGCCTGTGAATAAATAAAATGCCTACTTTTCATAACATTTCATTATTCATAAAATGCATAACATTTCTCGTGTTTGGATTTGTACTTCAATATAATGAGCTCCATGTTTAAGAATAGCCCTAGACTAGGTTTTCCCTCTCTCTCTCTCTATTTAATTCTTTATTTAATAGCATTAGCTCAATGAAATACGTCTGCCTTCAGGTAGAATTAATGTTTTCCTGCCTTGCTAAATGTTGGGCTCATGATCAATAAGTTGTATTCGCCTCAAACTGATTTAGTAAAGTCAAACCGCAGATGGTGGAGTCCCGCTCGCTGTGAGGCAGCTTAGAGCTGAAGATCTTTGCCCGAACCCGACAGGACCCGATGGGTTCGGTCGGGTTCGGGCTTAATTTATATAATCTTACGCGGGCTCGGGTCGGGCTCGGGTTTGCGCTCCGGTTTGCAAGGTAAACGAAGGGTCATGTAATGTGTTTCGATTAGTGCGATAAAGATGTGAAAATGGATGCTGAGTAGGTGTAACGGAGGCTTGCCTCTGGCGATTACGTTTTGGTTGCACCAGCAACTAAAGCAAAGTCTGAGTTGTGGAAAAGTTTTGACCATGTTTATAATGAGAATAATGAGTGAATAATGACGCACCATCAGTGAGCGCAGGAACGCGCTGAAGCCATCTACAGTGGATTCATTCATTTTCCTCCACAAAAACATGCAGGCTTAGCCTAATCGTTGTGAGTAAAGGTTTTTCAAATGATAACTAAATATTCAGAGTCTTAAATGCATAATTTGGACGGAGTATTTACGCTAATGTTGGCGTTCTTTTATTAAATATCAGCTGCTAGTGGCGAGGCAAATCCGGCGGAGCCTTTATCTTAATTTCGTTATTGCCAAATACCAATCTTAACTTAAAATGTTTCTTAATTTATTTTTTTTTTAAAAAATCATTTTTTTGGTGCGTTGGTCTATTTATAGGCTAAATGAGCCTATGCCTATTTAGAGTGCTGAGATGTTACGATGTTACAGAGGACTTATTTTATTTCCTTATTCCAACTTCCAAGTGGCCTATAGTCTACGTAGGTTATTAATAAATTGTTAAAACACGTATAAATGACTCATTCTTGACAAAAGGAAAAAGAGCTGTGTGTGTGCGCACATTTGAATAATGTCGGGCCGTAAACGGGTTCGGGCTTTTAAAAAGCTGTCAATCAAAATGTACTTGTCGGGCTCGAGCCGAAACCTGTCGGGCTCGGGTCCTGTCGGGCCTAACTTTTAAGTCCCGATTACAGCTCTAGAGCAGCTGCAGAGGATTCCACTTGGTCTTAAAGCCTTCCGCAAACACCCACGATCACAAATAACAATGAATTTCGAAAAATAATCATTAATTATCAATTGATAATTTGTTATTATCATTATGGTCTTGTGAAAATAATAATATCGGCTGTGAAAAAATAATGAATACAAAGAGTAAGGCTGCTGTGAGTGCAGGCATGTTTCAGCCCAGTAACATGACAACACATTGTTCCTTCAGACAAAAAACAAACAGAATTCAGTTCAGCTGGAGGGGGCTGGGTTTTTTGGGGGTAGTTAAAAAATGGTCTGCCCCCACATAAGAGTTCCCTTTCGAGAGTACTCTCGTACTGCGTAAGCTAGCTTACGCTATGGGAAAAGGTCCCCTTTTCTCGAGAATATGAAGCCAAAAATTATCCTTAATTTTTAAATAATGTAAAACGCAGTGCTGCAGCACAGCAGACCCAAGCGAAGCGGCTCGCGCGCTTATTGGCTGTGCTGCGGCAACTGCAGCAACCTATGGTGAGGCGGCGGAGAGTAACGAACCAATGGGGGCGCTTCGCGCCCATTGGACGTCAGAGCGCGCCAAAATAGGCGTGGCTGGAACTATATAAGCCACCGCTTCACCATAGGGATCAGATTTCATCTCCTTCAGCGATCTCACCTGTACTTCGCTGTCTTCTCCGGAGAAGCCTCTACACGCCGTCGAAAAGCCTCTCAGCGGGATAGCACTGCAACGCAGATCTGAGGACGCCGGCTCGTGCTTCATCTCGACGCCGCCTTCAGCACTCGCTTCCTGCTGCGCCATCCGGCGTGACTATATCCTTTTCAAAGCTAGTGTGTTTGCCGCTGCATCACACTTTTTTCCTCCAGAATTCGAGGCGTTGTTTCAAATGCCTCGGGCCTGCGCTTCCTGCCGAGGCCCTCTGCCCAGCGAGGACCGCCAGATCATCTGTGTCTCCTGCCTGGGCCGCGAGCATGCTGAGAGCGCACTCTTCAAGGGCGGCTGCCCTGAGTGCGACGACATGGCTATATCGACCCTGCGGGCTCGATTAGCTCAAACCAGCCACGATGCTCCACCCGCTCCGCCTCTTCTCTCTCAAGTGCCGCGTAAGAAACGCCGCGATCAGAGAATGCCTGAGCATACTGTTACACGCGAGCTCACGCCGGAACACTCCCCGCGTGCCTCGCCCGCTCTCGCTCCTTCGCCTGTCCTCTTCGTGGACGAGCAGCGCCAGTCCCTGCTCACCAGCGCCCCCTTCTCCTTCGGAGCGCCTGAGGCGGAAGAGGACAGACACGACAGCCTTTCTCTCGCCGCGTCCAGTAGTGAGGAATGGTCGGGCTCCATTGCGGACCCCCCCCCCTCTACAGCACCCAGCTGCACCGGACAACGCGCCGATATCGACGCGGAGCTTACTCGCGTGCTTACAAGGGCTGTCAGCGACCTTCAGCTCGACTGTTCTCCTCCAGACGAGCCCGCTAAAAGCAGGCTGGATGAATGGTTCCTGCAGGGGCGCCCTTCGGCCCCTCCGCAAAGAAACGCCCCCTTCTTCCCGGAAGTTCACAATGAACTCACGAAGTCGTGGAAAGCCCCATTCTCCGCACGCTTGAAGACTTCTGTCTCGTCAGCGCTCTCCTCTGTCGACGGCGCCCGAGACCACGGTTACGAGAGCCTCCCCCCTCTTGAGGAGGCTATTGCTGCACACCTCTGCCCGCCCTCAGCCGCTGGATGGCGGTCGAAGCCTGTGCATCCATCCAAGCCGTGCCGCACCACCTCAGCTCTCGCTGGCCGAGCTTACACCTCCGCTGGTCAAGCCGCTTCGGCTCTACACACCATGGCTGTGCTGCAGGTTTTTCATGCCAGACTTCTCCGTAACCTGGACGAGTCTGCCCCAGATACCTATGACTTTAAAGATCTCCGCAGCGCTACTGATCTAGCCCTGCGTGCGACAAAGACCACAGCACAAGCGATCGGCCGAAGCATGGCAAGCCTCGCTGTTTTAGAGCGACACCTCTGGCTCACGCTCACGGAGATGAAAGACGCCGACAAATCCGCCTTTCTCGACTCTCCTATCTCGCCTTCCGGCCTCTTTGGCCAGTCGGTTAAGGGTTTCGCTGAACGCTTCACTGAGGCTCAGAAAACGTTGCAGGCAATGAGACACTTCCTGCCGAAACGCTCTAGCTCTGCTGCGGGACGCCGTAGAAACGCGCCGCCCCCTCAGACCTCGAAGCCATCGCAGCCAGACTTACAGTCTCGCCCAGCGACCAAAACCCAGCACCGCTCTCGCTCTACGAGCCGCAAACCGCCAGAGAGACGGGGACCTCGGCCCAGGATTGTGCTGAACCCCGAGCCTCCGAAGCCCTCCTGACCTTCGGGCTGAAAAGACCGTGGTTAAGTCCCGCTGCGGCCGGACCACCACACAAGAAACCTCACATGCTTCCTCCAATCCCCTCACTAAAGGCGGTTGGAGATGTCTATACTGCAGTAAACGAGCCTGTTACAATGCACGCACGCCTGCACACAAACGCCGTTTTCACGGCGACCTCAATAAAGCACAAAAAGAGCTTTTTCTATGTAGGCAGTGTGCCCACTACACGCACCCCTACATGTATACACACTCCCCCAAGTGTCACAAAGACTCACTCGGGTCTCCTTTCATGCCCACCTTCCCGCTCGCGCCGGAGGTGCTCTAAATGTAGCGCGCGTGCCCACTTCTCAGTGCGCAACCCTACAAATAAGCGCTGTCACCACAGTGTCACAAGCACAGCATACTCGAGCTACTGGTCCCCTCATAACAGGCGGCCAGTGCCCGAAGCACATTCAACCCATAGCCGCACGAGCCGCTGCATGGCAGGCCATCCCCGGCATATCAGATTGGGTTTTGAATATAATAAAACGAGGTTACTCGCTCCAGTTCGCTCGCAGACCGCCGCGCTTTCGCGCCGTGGTCGAAACGAAAGTGAAAAGCGAAATGACACACGTCCTTCGCGCCGAACTGATAAACCTTCTTGCAAAAGGGGCGATAGAAACTGTCCCCCCTGCGCAGCGCGAGTCAGGCTTTTACAGCCGCTACTTCCTCGTACCAAAAAAGGATGGCGGTCTCAGACCCATCCTAGATCTCAGACGTTTGAACAAAGCGCTTATGACGCAATCGTTCAAAATGTTAACTACCAAACAAATACTCGCGCAAATTCGCCCGAGGGATTGGTTTTTCTCAGTGGATCTGAAAGACGCTTACTTTCACATTCAAATAGCACCCCATCACAGGCCATTCTTGAGATTCGCCTTCGAGGGGCAGACTTATCAGTACATGGTTCTTCCATTCGGCCTCTCCGTAGCGCCCCGTACGTTTACGCGGTGCATGGATGCCGCTCTCGCACCCCTGAGAATGCGGGGAGTGCGAGTATTGAACTACCTCGACGACTGGCTAGTTTTAGCCCATTCCGAGGAACTACTGACGACACACAGATCCTGGATCCTCAGCCATTTAGAATGCCTGGGTCTCACGATCAACACTGTCAAGAGCGCTCTGTCTCCCAGCCAGAGGATTTCCTTTTTGGGGATAGACATAGACTCTGTGACATGTACAGCGCGTCTGACGTCACAGCGCGCTCTCACTATTCAGCATTTAGCCGTGTCGTTCAAAGCCGGGTCTCTTTACCCGCTCAAACGATTTCAGGAAATGCTAGGTCTGATGGCATCAGCCTCTGCGGTTCTCAAACTGGGCCTGCTGCGCATGCGCCCACTACAGCGCTGGCTGAGAGACCGTGTTCCAGCGCGCGCCTGGATTTCCGGCCGCGCGCGCATCAGGGTGACCCACGGCTGCATCGCAGCTCTGGCCCCTTGGAAAATAGCCAACTGGTATCAGTTAGGCGTAAGCACGGGCGCTGTCTCGAAATGGAAAGTAGTCTCGACAGATGCATCCAACCTCGGTTGTTCCCCCTGGGGAGTGGTCTCTTCACCCACAGACGGTTCAGTTGATGTGGAGCATCTTCGGCAGGGCAGAGGTCGACCTCTTCGCCTCAGAAGACAACGCTCATTGCCCAATATATTTTTCAAAGAGCAGGGACGCGCTGGCCCTCGATTGGCCCAGACGCCCGCTTTATGCCTTCCCACCGGTCGCGATGCTGCCGCAGGTCATCGATCGGGTCAGGAAGAGCAGATGTGCTATGCTGCTAGTAGCCCCACTCTGGACGACCCAACCTTGGTTCTCCGAGCTGATGCAGCTGTCCAGTACAGCCCCATGGCCAATACCGCTGCGGAAAGATCTCCTCACGCAGCTGAAGGGCGCGCTCTGGCATCCCCACCCCGAACTTTGGGCCCTTCATGTATGGCCCCTCAACGGGTACCCGGGAACCTCCCTGAGGGAGTGTTAAAGACCATTACGGAAGCCAGAGCGCCCTCAACCAGGCGCCTATACGCGCAGAAATGGTCAGTGTTCTCCACCTGGTGCGGGACACGGAACCTAGACCCTCACTTATGTGACGTGTCGGAGATACTCTCCTTCCTACAGGAGCGTTTAGATGCGGGCAGATCCCCGTCTACGCTCAAAGTGTATGTGGCAGCCATTGCAGCTTCTCATGCTCCGGTGGCCGGCCTATCACTGGGAAAAAACGAACTGGTCATTCGTTTCCTTAAGGGAGCTCGTCGGATGAACCCTCCCCGACCCCCTTCAATCCCTTCCTGGGACCTGTCCACGGTCCTAGAGGCCTTAAAGGGCCCCCCTTTTGAACCGCTTTAGTCTGTCGATATGAAGCTTCTTTCGTTCAAAACCGCTTTTCTACTGGCTCTGGCCTCAGTCAAGCGAGTGGGGGATTTACATGCGCTATCTGTAAGCGCTGACTGTCTCGAGTTTGGGCCTAATGACTCCAGAGTCATTCTCAGACCAAGACACGGCTATGTCCCCAAGGTGCTCTCAACACCGTTCAGAGCGCAGGTCATCTCGCTGTCAGCCCTTTCCTCGCAAAGCGACGAAAGCAACGCGAGCTTCATCTGCCCCGTCAGGGCTCTTAAAACCTATATTGCGCGCTCCGCCTTTCAGGAGGTCGGACCAGCTCTTCATATGCTTTGGTGGGCGCACCCGAGGTCTCGCCACCACGAAGCAAAGCCTATCGCGATGGATAGTAGACACTATCTCGCTGGCTTACAAATCTAAGGGCCTTCACTGCCCGTTCGGCATCAGAGCCCATTCCACCCGAGGTATGGCCTCGTCATGGGCGTGGTCCTGCGGGATACCACTGGATGATATCTGTGCGGCGGCAGGCTGGGCCTCTCCGTCCACATTTATTAGATTCTATAATCTGCAAGTCCCTGCCCTGCAGGCCAGGGTACTTTCTATATAGACGTGCTAAGCCTTATCACGTCCCCCTTTTTTCGTTCCCTATATAAAGCTCACTAAGGTTGGCTGTTGGGATTGGGATTTCTCCTGCTATAAAGCCCCGAGCTCTCGCCTTGGGCTGTGACAGGTCGAAGTTCCCGAGCACGCACGGCGTTTTACATTGTGTTCCCATAGCGTAAGCTAGCTTACGCAGTACGAGAGTACTCTCGAAAGGGAACGTACTCGGTTACTAACGTAACCTCGGTTCCCTGAGATGAGGGAACGAGTACTGCGTAACCTGCCGTGCTATGTGCTCGGACCGGGTGATCGCTTCAGTCGATTTAAAACCTGATCCCTATGGTGAAGCGGTGGCTTATATAGTTCCAGCCACGCCTATTTTGGCGCGCTCTGACGTCCAATGGGCGCGAAGCGCCCCCATTGGTTCGTTACTCTCCGCCGCCTTACCATAGGTTGCAGCACTGCGTTTTACATTATTTAAAAATTAAGGATAATTTTTGGCTTCATATTCTCGAGAAAAGGGGACCTTTTCCCATAGCGTAAGCTAGCTTACGCAGTACTCGTTCCCTCATCTCAGGGAACCGAGGTTACGTTAGTAACCGAGTACGTTTTCTATTTCTAGTCGTTCATTTGTTATATTCAACTAATCAGAGGTTTATCTAAAATTTACATAATCAAGTCTTAATATAATATAATCTCAAGTTCTTATATTCCGCTCTCAAGCACATGCATTAAGTTTGCAACAAAGCACATGCAGAAGTAGCCAAATAATTGTGAAAAATGAGACATTTTAATTATTTATTAATAAAGAAATGATTTCTTGTCGGCTGCAAGATGAAATTCAAAGTGCTGGCTCTCTCCGATGAGAGAAATGCAACTTTCACAGATTACACAATGCTTTTGTTTTAGTTTAAAAGACATTTCAAGCTTTCTGTAGATACATTTTTAATGTATGTGAGATACCACAATTTTAAGTAAATTCATTATCAGGTAAAAATTTAAGTTATGAGGGGGCGCCTCCCTGTAATTAATGCGCAAAATTTTTTTTTACACAAACACTTGAATATGATTATTAATTCACATTTTGCATATGCATTGGAAATCTTTTTTTTGCATGCAATTACCCAAAATAAAACCAATCAAGATTTGTAATGAAGATAAAACAATTAAGAATAAATGCTGCAAATCTCACTCAGCATCACATGCGCCGTGCAAATCTTGCACATATTTTACACAACTGCATTTAAATGCAGCTGCAATTTTTTATATTAATTTATATGAAAGCAAGTAGGTCTGGGTGATAAATCGATTTTATCGATTAACCTGAATGTGTAATTTACACCGGTTTGTTTAAAGGAAAATCGGTTTTCTTTTTATCATCCACCGACGCTCCACTCAGATTCCCTTAGTTCCGAGTGGGCTCAACCCTCCCCCGCGCGTCTGATACAGAGACATTCTGCCGAGTAGAGTGTGAGCTGAGCGGAGTGATTCTGACTGGAGCGAGGAGCAGAGTTTTGAGCAGAGTCTGAGTGTCATGGTTTTCACTCAATCCAAGAGTGCACAGCAGAAAGCAGCAATTAAAGATTTATTGCTTACAACGTTATTAGTTTGGCATTGTCAGTATATACACGGGAGACAGAGGTAGGTGAATTCAATACAGTGTCTTTAAGTTATGCAAGTGCTCGGTGAATACTTCGTCTTCAAGTGCTTGGTGAATGCTTCATTTCTTCAAGTGCGTGTAGTATGATAAACACAAGGGACGGGATTGTAGACAGGTGAGCATGTTTGATTCAGGAGTGTAAAAGCCACACTCACAGATCGCTCACATATGTTCTCTTCCTTCACAGAGGCCGAAGACAATACCAGCTCGGGATATACACAGGAGACTACAGAGTCTGTCGAATCACAGGTAACGATAAGGTGATATGTGGTCCCATCTTAACACAGCCCCGGATAATTGCAGGATAATGAACAAGATTTTCGCTCTGTCTGTAGGGTTTTGATGTGCGTGTTGTTCCAGGATGAGCAAGCATTGTGATAATTTATTGCAGTCCTCCTCCAGGCCGGAGAAGGGCGCTGGTCGAGAGACTGAGTTTACCATATACACCAATGCGAAAGTGGGATTTGCGGAAGCGCTGTCCTCAGGCTGTGCTTCATTTTTTCAAGTGCGGATAGTATGATAAAAACTGGGGACGGAATTGTAGACAGGTGAGCACGTTTGATTCAGGAGTGTCAAAGCCACAGTCACAGATCGCTCACATATGTTCTCTTCCTTCACAGAGGCCGAAGACAATACCAGCTCGGGATATACGCAGGAGACTACAGAGACCGTCGAATCACAGGTAATGATGAGGTGATCCGTGGTCCTGAGGGCAGCAGAATTAGGACACAGGTTAGTGTTACACAAGGGTAAGTATACGTTACGTCTGGTAGGCAGTGAAGTGTCAGGAACTCAGGAGACAAGTGCGAAGGGACTATCCTGTTGGGATTCTGTTGGAGGCTCTACCTAGAACTGGGGCTGAGATGAGTGCTTTATGGTGCCTTTATGAGATCGTTAATAAGGAACAGGTGTGGGTGCTTAACTTGGCAGGCCACTTTGAAACTCTCCTGTTATTTATTTTTTTTTATTAATTTATTTTTTTATAGGCTACGTTATGAACATAACATTTCAAACATACTGAATTACTTTGGCAACGAAGTGAAGGCGGAGTGTGTTTCTGGTATGAGTGAGTGCGGAGCTGATGTTCTGAGTGCAGAGGGGAAGTTGTTGCTGCTTCACTCCACTCACAGGCTCTGCTGCCAAGTGAGAGAGATGTTTCTCCCAACGAAATGAAGACGACCGTGGCAGCAGAAGCACTGCATATCCGCCCAAAAGCAACCTGCAGCAATGCTTATTGTTCGGCTCGCCAAGCTTTACTTTTGTAGGTTGCATGGCAGTAAATAATACAATGATATGACCATGCAGTCAATACATATATTTAATAAAAACATTAAAAACAAACAGGGCTGTAACGTAACCCATTAAAAAACGCACGCCAGGTCTACACCAGACACGAGAGCTGCGATCCGACAAAAGACAACAGAATCCATTGATGGATACACTGGACACGATCCCCATCAGTAAACTGATGCTCGTTCTCTTTATGAGGAATGTACTAACACTGCGTTCAGATGATTTGATACTGTAGTGTGATGTCATCAAGTTTAGACAGACTAAGCGCAGCGGTGCGCGCACGTCAACTCTCGCGTCCTGTGTAGATACAGACAGTATCTGCTCTATTTACAAATAAGTTATATAAGAAAAAAAACCTTAACCAGTGGCATAACGAGATGGAAATATAGACTAGAAAATATATTTACACTTGCTCTGCCCTATGTACATGACACGGACTCACTGCGGAGCTGCAAGTTCTCTTACGAGAATTCTCTCGTACTGCGTCTTAGCTAAGACGCTACGGGAAAAGTCTCTTTTCACGAAATACTGAAGCAAAAAATTATCCTTAATTTTGAATTTTTGTAAAGCGCATTTCTTCGCCCTTCATGCCACTTCCCGACGAAACGGGTGTGGCCCAACCCTATAAAAGGAACTCGAAAAGGCTGACTCACCTGATTTTTCATCTCTTCAGCGAAGCTCACGGATCGTTGGATCACGAAGAAGCAAGCGCCGTCAGATAGCATCTCAGCGGGACGAGCTATTCCTGAAGCCGCTGGCCAACGCCGCCTTCCACTGCCGTTCCTGCTGCGCATTCCGCCGCACATATCCTTTCAATTCTGTTATATCCAACTGTTCTTTATGCATGTGTGTGTGTTCGCCCTGCGACACGCACTCGTAAAAGAGCTTGCGTCTTTTTTAAGATGCCTTCCTGGGGCTCGTCAGAGCCCCACTCAGTGAGGGAGACCAGTACGTCATCTGTGTCTCCTGCCTGGCTGAAGATCATGCAGCGCTCGCACTCGCTGACGGCGGATGCCCTCACTGCGAGCTGTTGCCATGGTGATTCTGAGGACTCACTTGGCCTTTTTCTCTGAGCCTGCATTCTCCGCTGCGCTGAGGTGCCATAAAAGCGCCGCTTCCAGCGGACTCCGGAACCGTCTTCAGCTCAACCGAGCTCGCCGGTTCGCCCTGCTTCACCGGCCTCCCCTGCATCGCTACGTCACGGCCACGTCGGGGGAAGAGGACACGTGCTCTCTGCTAGCTTCAGGCAGTGAGGGCTGGGCGAGCTCCGAGGATCTCGCTCCTTCTGCTCAGAAGCCCAGCAAACGAGCTGACATTGAGAAGGAGCCGAGGCGAGTGCTCACACTGGCCGCGACGAGTCTCGGCCTTGAGTGGTCTGCACCAGCGCCCCCCCTCTCATTCCCGGTTGGATGGTAGTTTCCTTTTGGATGAGCGTACTTCTCAAAGCCCACCTCATTTCTTCCTGAGCTTCACGAAGAGGTGGCAAAGGCTTGGAACGCTCCATATTCAGCGCGAACTCGTTCGTCTGTCTCACTAGCATTCTCCACACTGGATGATGCTAAAAACAGGAACTGCCAGTCACTTCTGCCGGTGGAACAGGCGATAGCGACGCACCTTTGTCCGCCCTCTGCTGGACGGCGGACAAAAGCGGTGTTGCCATCTAAAGCCTGCCGCATGACGTCACCTCTGCTCGCGCGAATCTTTTCTGCTGCTGAGCAGACTGCGTCTGCACTACACACGATGGCTGCAGATATTCCAGGGAGATCTCCTCTGTAAACTGGACGAGATGGGACCTGAGGCTATCTGTCTCGCGGATTTTAGGAGTGCTTTGCTACTAAATCCGCTGCACAAGCCATGGGACGAGTTATGGCTTCCGCTACGGTGGCTGAGAGGCATCTAGGGCTGACGCTCTCAGACATGGCAAGCGCTCCGGTTCTGCAGCGAGTCGTGCTAGTTCCAGGGATTGTGACTGTTTCAGCGTCTTTTGCAATGCGCAAGCCTGTACGGTTGCCCGCTTGCCTGCACACATATCTCCACACAGTGCCCATCTCCACATATAAGCACAGCCATTCACACAGGGCTCGCGCCCATAAAAGCGACTCAAGTCGATCGCGCGCACTGCATAGTAAACGTGCCCATTCCTCAGTGCCCACAAACACTATGTCACACGCGTGATGTGGTTTCTGTAAAAACGAAACCCGTGCACGTTCGTTCTGCCCAGGCAGACAGCGAGTCTAAAGCAGTAAATGTGCACGCTTACAGCCCACAATTACTCACAGACAGCACGAGTCCCACGGGACCCGCTCAGCCCTCCCTCACTCGGTTAAGCACCGTGGGGGGGTCGAGGACGAGGCTCCCCGCCTCAAATGTCACAGGCTTAACGCCCATGTTAGAGCACATCGAAGCGCTGCCGTTGCCCAGCCAACAGAGCGCGCTTCGCATCCAACCCCTAGCCATTCATGCAGACGCATGGTCAGCGCTTCCAGAGGTTTCGGATTGGGTGCTAGACATTATCAATCTCGAATCTCCCTTTTCTGTCCAAGATACTAGAAAAGGTGGTATCCACACTATTATATTCCTTCTTAGAGAAAAATGGTATATGTGAGGATTTCCAGTCAGGATTTAGACCGTATCATAGTACTGAGACTGCTCTCCTTAGAGTTACAAATGATCTGCTCTTATCATCTGATCGTGGGTGTATCTCTCTATTAGTTTTATTGGATCTTAGTGCTGCGTTTGACACAATTGACCACAACATTCTTTTGCATAGACTTGAACACTTTGTTGGCATCAGTGGAAGTGCATTAGCATGGTTTAAATCGTACTTATATGACCGCCATCGGTTCGTAGCAGTGAATGAAGATGTATCCTATCGATCACAAGTGCAGTATGGAGTACCTCAAGGCTCAGTACTAGGGCCGCTACTCTTCACGCTTTATATGTTACCCTTGGGAGATATCATCAGGAAACATGGTGTTAGCTTTCACTGTTATGCTGATGATACTCAGCTCTATATTTCTTCGCAGCCCGATGAAACACACCAATTTGAAAAACTAATGGATTGCATAGTCGATATAAAAAACTGGATGACGAGTAATTTCTTACTGCTAAATTCTGAAAAAAACAGAGGTGTTAATTATAGGACCTAAAAACTCTGCTTGTAATAACCTAGAACTGTCTAAGACTTGATGGTTGCTCTGTCAATTCTTCGTCATCAGTTAGGAACCTAGGTGTGCTATTTGATCGCAATCTTTCCTTAGAAAGCCAAGTTTCTAGCATTTGTAAAACTGCATTTTTCCATCTCAAAAATATATCTAAATTACGGCCTATGCTCTCAATGTCAAATGCAGAAATGTTAATCCATGCATTTATGACCTCAAGGTTAGATTATTGTAATGCTTTATTGGGTGGTTGTTCTGCACGCTTAGTAAACAAACTACAGCTAGTCCAAAATGCAGCAGCAAGAGTTCTTACTAGAACCAGGAAGTATGACCATATTAGCCCGGTCCTGTCAACACTGCACTGGCTCCCTATCAAGCATCGCATAGATTTTAAAATTTGCTTATTACTTATAAAGCCCTGAATGGTTTAGCACCTCAGTATTTGAATGAGCTCCTTTTACATTATAATCCTCTACGTCCGCTACGTTCTCAAAACTAAGGCAATTTGATAATACCTAGAATATCAAAATCAACTGCAGGCGGCAGATCCTTTTCCTATTTGGCGCCCAAACTCTGGAATAGCCTACCTAACATTGTTCGGGAGGCAGACACACTCTTGCAGTTTAAATCTAGATTAAAGACCCATCTCTTTAACCTGGCATACACATAACATACTAATATGCTTTTATTATCCAAATTCGTTAAAGGATTTTTAGGCTGCATTAATTAGGTAAACCGGAACCGGAAACACTTCCCATAACATCCTATGTACTTGCTACATCATTAGAAGAATGGCATCTACGCTAATATTTGTCTGTTTCTCTCTTGTTCCGAGGTCACCGTGCCCACCAGATCCAGTCTGTATCCAGATCAGAGGGTCACTGCAGTCACCCGGATCCAGTACGTATCCAGACCAGATGGTGGATCAGCACCTAGAAAGGATCTCTACAGCCCTGAAAGACAGCTGAGACCAGGACAACTAGAGCCCCAGATACAGATCCCCTGTAAAGACCTTGTCTCAGAGGAGCACCAGGACAAGACCACAGGAAACAGATGATTCTTCTGCACAATCTGACTTTGCTGCAGCCTGGAATTGAACTACTGGTTTCGTCTGGTCAGAGGAGAACTGGCTCCCCAACTGAGCCTGGTTTCTCCCAAGGTTTTTTTCTCCATTCTGTCACCGATGGAGTTTCGGTTCCTTGCCGCTGTCGCCTCTGGCTTGCTTAGTTGGGGACACTTCATCTACAGCGATATCGTTGACTTGATTGCAAATAAATGCACAGACACTATTTAACTGAACAGAGATGACATAACTGAATCCGATGATGAACTGCCTTTAACTACGATTTTTGCATTATTGACACTGTTTTCCTAATGAATATTGTTCAGTTGCTTTGACGCAATGTATTTTGTTTAAAGCGCTATATAAATAAAGTCAAAGGTGACATTATAAAGGGAGGTCTTTCTAGCGCGCGTCGAAACTATGGTCAAAACAGAAGTAGCACACCTACTTCGAGCCGAAATGTTAAAACTGTTGAGCAGAGGGGCTGTGGAGCCTGTATCTCAAGCTCAAAGCGAGGGGGGGGGCTGTACAGCAGATACTTTCTGGTGCCCGAGAAAGACGGGGGTCTCAGACCCATACTGGATCTAAGACAGCTGAGCAAAGCGAAACGCAGATTCAAAATGCTTACAACCAGGAAACTCCTCACGCATATTCGCAGAGGAGACTGGTTCATGTCAATAGATCTGAAGGACGCGTATTTTCAAATACAGATAGCGTCACGTCACAGGCGATATTTGAGATTCGCCTTCGAGGGCCAGGCATACCAGTTTACAGTCCTGCCGTTCGGCTTGTCCGTGGCTCCTCGTACGTTTACGAGGTGCGTGAAAGCAGCGCTCGCTCCTCTCAGACGCAGAGGCATGCGAGTGTTGAACTATTTGGACGACTGGCTGATTCTGGCTCAATCACGAGCGGAGCTCGTGGAACACGGGGCCATTTTACTCGATCACCTCGAGAAACTCGGTCTCAGTGTTAACTGGACGAAGAGTTCGCTGAACCCCAGTCAGACGAGACTGTTTTTGGGTATAGCTCTGGACTCACGTTCCATGATGGCGCGGCTGTCACCACAGCGCGCGTTGGGCATTCAGCGCGCAGCGAATTTCTCTCCGCTGCGGCGCGACTATTTGGCTCAGAGAATTTCAGAAGATGCTGGGTCTCATGGCCTCAGCATCTCCAGTTTTTCGGTTGGGCCTGCTCTGCATGCGCCCCCTGCAGTTCTGGCTGAGAGTGCGGGTACCGCGCGGAGCGTGGGTATCTGGTCGGCTGCGTCTCAGGGTCAATCAGAGCTGTGTTACAGTGAAGCGCCCTTATTGGTCTGATGTTGTATCAGCCTTTGCTCGATAGGCTGTGCAGTTGCCGCAGAGCAGCCAATGAGCGAGCGAGCCGTCTCGCCTATGGCTGTGTGCTGCTGCAAATGCGCTTTACAAACAATTCAAAATTAAGGATAATTTTTTGCTTCAGTATTTCATGAAAAGAGACTTTTCCCATAACGTTTTAGCTAAGACGCAGTACTCGTTCCCTCTTCTAGAGAGAACCGAGGTTACGTTAGTAACCGAGTACGTTTTAATCTGAACAGCTCTTAATGCCGAATGGATGGTTAGATGCATGATGGGCTAGTTTTAACATAAAATAAAATAAAATAAAATAAAATAAAATAAAATAAAATAAAATAAAATAAAATAAAATAAAATAAAATAAAATAAAATAAAATAAAATAAAATAAAATAAAATAAAATAAAATAAAATAAAATAAAATAAAATAAAAAAGACACAATGTCTTTCCAGCATTAAGGTAATAACATTACTGTTTTTTTTTTTTATCATCTTGTCTCAGTTATAAATTTGACTGGTAAATGAATGATAAAGAACTATATTAAAACTTGTTTTTAAAAATTTGTTTGTCATTTGAACATTGATCTTAAAATCAATTTAAATCATACATTTCAGAGAAAATCAGGGATTTTTTTTTTAGGCCATATCGCCCAGCCCTAAAAGCAAGTAAAGAGGGCTCCCTTTAAAATCACTTAAGTTGTCAATTAATGAAGCTCTTTTTTATATTGTGTGCATTTTGTTGATTATAATAAGAGAACTTGAGTTTAATCGTGAGGACGTTTTATTAATTCATCCATTCTTTTCAAAGATTTAGCTAAATCGTACAGGTTTAATTTATTTGTTTCTTGTTTTAGGATAATTAGGCCTAAATAATGGAAACAAAATTATACAGTACATTATATAGTTTTTCACATTTTACTAAACATGCAAAAATTTCTTAATCCGTTTACAGACAAATATATTTTTCCCAATAAGTTATCTGTCAAAATAAAGTACAGGTTATGAATAACAAAAATTCATGTTGTTTTATTAAAGGAATTTTAAAATATAAATTAAAATATAGGCATAACATATGAAAATATTGAAAATATTGAAATTTTGCATATTAATCCATGTAGCCTATCCCCCTAAGATAGGCTAACACTTTTAATGCTCCGATGCAAAGTAAACCACAAATTCTTTTGAATAATATAACACATAATTCATATAATATAAATAATACTGCATTCCTTTTAAATGTGTCAAATCTATAATATGGTTAAATACCATTTAGTTTAGAGAAAATATAAGCACAGGCTCAGGTTTGACATTTATCCTGCTTGAATTCGTTCTAAGAAATGCACATAACTTCATAAGTACCAAACTTTCATCTGTGAATATTAAATATTAAATATATAAAATATTTGAACTATAGTGTTTTTCTTTCATTTTCCTTGACTGAAGCCGTCAAATGTAACACATCAGCGAGGCAAAACTGACGTCTATTTGCGAAAATGTGCTTTGATACGCTTTATTGATAACTTAAAAGTGTTGGTTAAAGCGCCACTCAGCGGTCAAAAGCTGCAAAGGCACTTTACAGAGGCGGCGGTGGTAGAACCAGCATTTTGGATGGCCACCTACTGTAGTTCGTTCTCATTCATTAAGCAATCAAATTTATAACTAGAAAAAAAAATATGAAAAATAAAAAAATAAAAAAACGTAATGTTATTACCTTAATGCTGGAAATACCTTTATTTTATTTATTCTTTTTGTTTAAACTAGCCCATCAAGCATCTAACCATCCACTCTGCGTTAAGCACTGTACAGATTAAAACTGGCAACTCCGCAGTGAGTCTCATGGACTATTTCCATCTCGTTATGCCGCTGGTTTCGTTTTTTTTTTTTTTTTTTGTAAATAGAGTAGACATGAGAGTTGTCGTGCGCGCCCTGCTGCGGTAAAAGTGTGTCTTAACTTGATGACATCACACCACAGTGTCAAATCATCTGAACGCAGTGTCAGTACATTTCTTCATAATAAGAACGAGCATCAGTTTACTGATGGGGATCGTGTCACATCACACTGTGTCAGTGTAGACAACATCCCTGGGTTCTATTGTCTTTTGTAGGATCACATCACTCGTGTCCGGTGTAGAGCTGTATTATGGTCCGTTGGCATGAACTGTACTCATGATGGAGCGCTCTTGGAGCAAGTGAGAACCACAAAGCTCAGACTCATAAAAAAAATCTGCTTCCTGCTCCAGTCAGAATAACACCATTCGACTTATACTCTCACTCGGCAGCATGTTTCTGTGGCAGACGAGTGGGGGAGGGTTGAGCCCTGAGTGGAGCATCAAGAAAAACAATTTTCATTCAAACAAACTGATGTAAAATACACATTAGAGTTAATCGATAAAATCGATATATCGCCCAGCCCAACTTGCTTTCATATAATTGAAGTAAAAAAAAAAAAAAATTACAGCCGCATTTTAATCCAGGTGTGTAAAATGGCTAGTGCAAGATTTGCGATGCGAGTTTGAGGCTGAGTACAGATATGCAGCATTTACTCTTGTTTGGTTTTATTTTGGATAATTGCATGTAAAAAAAAAATATTTACGTTCTAATGAATACGCAAAATTTGAATTAATATTCATATTCAAGTGTTCGTGCGAAAAATATTGATATGAATATGTGTGCGTGAGGCACCAGAGAGACCAAACAGCTGAAACAGAAAATACTCCATTTTGGGTCACACAGTAAAGGCATAATGAAAAAATTTTGCTTATATATATATATATATACATATATATATATATATATATATATATATATATATAGGCCTTATATTTAATGACTGTTTAATAACAATAGCATGCATAAGATCCTTTTTTTGTAAAGGTCTTTCTTTTAATTTTTGATGAGTAGACTGTAGCCTATGTTTTGAAATGAACTTACTGTACATTTTTTACATGTTTTTTAAAGATGTTAAAATGTTATATCATAATGTTATTGTTGTTTTACTTCCTCCTTTTATCTCATTTTACTATTACATTCATTTCACAATCTGTCCCCTTGCACCACCTGGCGGCAGTTTTGCGAATGATTTTAATATGCGACTGACTTGCAGTTAACAATGTGACCCTGCGGCAGCGGTACACACTGCAGTGTGACCCATTCTGGTTGTCTACCTACTGTATGTGACTTACCTCTATGAGGAATGGATGGTCTTTGCACACTTCCTCTAGTGTAACATTTACAGCATCACTGAGGACACGATTTTTGGGCAAGAAGTATGCTCTGTGGTTATATCGTTTGGCATCCAGCTTTAATATATAGCTAATGCTTCCAGTCAAATCTGGAAATATCATTAAGTATTATTTTATGTTATTTGCATTAAAACATTTTTAAAATAAAACAAAATATGTTGTTAAATTGGGGAAACCTGTTATAGCATGTTTGTATCCACTCATGTTGAAGCATACTGTCAAGGTGTTTTCCAGTGGCTTGGTGCAGTTTGTTTGACTGGTTGAGATTTTTGATGGGCTGTATGTTACTTTCACACCGACAAGCATTATGGGTCTAGATCTGTATGTTTTATAAAAGTACACATTATAGACTTGCAAAACATAAGGAATAAATAGATCAGATTGGGCTCTGTATGTTTCTACCTGTGAATTCAGTTGATCTTTACTTGAAATTAATCGGTTTATTCTATTAAATATAATAAGTGTGTGAATTTACTGAAGTCGCAGGATGAACACTGTACCTTAGAAGCAGAACTGCTCCTTTTGATCCAACAGCAATGTCTGGTAGACTGTCTCCACTGTGATCTAAGGAGGACTGACTCAGAGCTTGTCCAAAAAACTGTAAACCTGAGCGTACAGATGATCCAGTAATTCTCTAAAACCACACACAGAATAACAGAACAGAGAAACTGATAAGAATCTTCAAAAATAAGTTGTTTAAAGTGGCAGTCAACAAAAGGATAAACATGAAACTCAAGGAACAACAGTAAGTACTAAAATACACAGACCTGAGAATATGTGGGAATTATTTGATCTACTCCTCCATTGAAGATGTAGATGGTGCCCTGTCTGTCCTCCTCTAAAGGAGCTCCAATCAGCACTTCCCTGAAACCATCACCATTCAGATCTGCTGGACTGGCCAGAGAAGAGCCAAATCGACCCCTGTGACCTGCCATTCCCATCAGCACCTCAGAAAAAGTGAAGTATGGCTACAAAAAGATTTAAAAAAAACACAAGGGTATAAAGGGTATGAGTATAAGATTAAAGAAAAACATCCAAGGTTATGTATGTAACCCTGGTTCCTCGAAGGAACGAGACGCTGCGTCGAGAATGAATGGGGAACGCGTCCAGCGTGACGTCTCTGAATAATGTGTATAATCAGTCCAATTGTAAGGGCGAGACGTTATAGGCGGGTGATGTCAGAGACCAGGAAGCATAAAAGCATGAGCGGCGAAGCCGGTAATCAGCCTCAAAGGATGAAGCAAGCGCCGGCCAGAGATGCCGGAAGTGTGGCACTGCGATGCAGCATCTTGTTCCTTCGAGGAACCAGGGTTACATACGTAACCTTAGACGTTCCTCTTCAGGAACTCGAGCTGCATCGAGAAAGAATGAGGAACGAGAATGCCCACGCCACCAGACTTTCAAATCTCTGCCTAGTGTGAAAGAGCACAGCTAAAGCAAGAGAAGGAGAAGGAACCTGACAGAAATCGGGGACAACCCTTCCAATGGCCAAACTTCAGAAGGAGTGAGTCTTGACCCCCAGGAGAGGGGAGATCAGAGGACTCGAGGCTTAGGATAGCATCCTGATCACCGCTTAGCATAAGCTTCTTCTGGCCGGAGGCCTCAGCCTCAGCGCACCATGGAGGAAACATGTAACCAGAGGTTTTCTGCCCACTGACTGGCCACTGAGAGGGGCGCGGTAGGCCACCATGGCCGCCATGTAGACCTTCAGGGTGGAGTGGGCCAACCCTGCGGAGAGCCTGCAGGAACTTCAGCACTGTACCATCCGGGCAGTTAACTGGGTCGAGCTGGCAATCTCCGCACCAAGAAGTGAAAGCTTCCACTGCAAGGCATACAGTTTCTGGATTGGAGAATGGTCTTACAACCTCGGTTGAGAGACCGGAAGCTAAGAGTTGTGCCTCCACAGAGACAACACCTACAGCCTCTAAGCTCCATGCGGGGGCGCACCCTCCGCCTGTGAGAGGAGATCTCTCTTGACGGGAACCTCCCATGGAGTGCCGTCAAAAAGAGAGATCAGGCCCAGGAACCATACCCGGCCCGTCCAGAATGGGGCTACTAACAGCAGCCGGACTCTGTCCCGGCGCACTCTCTCCAGAACTCCCGAGAGCAGAGCAATCGGGGGAAAAATGTACAGCTGAAGCCTCGGCCATGTCTGTACCATGGTGTCCAACCCCAGTGGAGCTGGATGAGTCAGAGGAAGCCAGAGGGGACAGTGGGATGTCTCTCGAGTCGCAAACAGATCCACCCAAGTCTGGCCAACATCTCCAACTCTGCTTCAGCACCTCAGTGTGAAGCCGCCATTCCCCGGGCCTCGGCCCCTGCCTCAACAGGATGTCTACTCCCATATTAAGACGCCCAGGAATGTGAACTGCTCTGAGCGAGAGGAATTCGTCCTGGGCCCACACAAGGATCTGGTACGCTAGTTGTATAAACGGCGTGAGTGTAGACCTCCTTGGTGGTTGATGTAAGAGACCACCACTCCACAGACCGTGGGCAGGGTGGCCACTCATGACTGCACCCCAGCCGGTGAGGGACGCGTCCATCGCTAGCATCACGCAGCAACAAGGAGCTCCCTGCACCGGGCCCTGAGACAAGAACCAAGGCTTCCTCCACATATCCAAGGCACGTAGGCAGCGCCGCGTGACCTTTAGCATGCGAAGTGGGTTTCCCCTCAGGGAGAACCCCTTCGTCTTGAGCCACCACTGTAGGGGTCTCATGTACAGCAGGCCAATAGTATTCACGTTGGACGCAGCTGCCATCAGACCCAGCAATCTCTGTGACTGCTTGACAGTGAGTGACCGGCCTTCTCTCACTCTCGCGACTGCAGTGAGGATCGACTCGATCCGAGCAGGTGACATATGTGCCCTGCATCGTGGTCAAATCCCACACCATGCCCAGATAAGTGGTTCTCTGAACTGGAGAAAGCACACTTTTCTTGGCGTTAAGTCTTAACCCCAGCTCTTTCATGTGAGCGAGAACGACACCTCGGTGCCGAACCGTCATCTGCTCAGATTGAGCTGATATCAACCAATCGTCAATGTGGTTGAGTCGTGAAAGTGTGGGGTGAGAGTGCAAGGCCAGTGGAAGATCCGTATTGGTAGGCTTTTGCCCCCAAAAGCAAACCTCAGGAACTTCCGATGAAGAACGATGGAGATAAGTGCATCTTTTGATAGATCGTGACACACCAGTCCTCGGACTTGGCCTGTGCAGGCATGCTAAACTTCAGTCCCCTGACTGAGCGGTTCAAAAAGCACAGATCTAGAAAAGGACACAACACCGTATCCTTCCTCGGAATAGTGAAGTACCGGTTGTAGGACCCGGACTCTGCAACCCAAGGAGGGACCACCTCGATGGTCTCCGTCCTCAGAGAGAGTCTACTTCTGTTCCATTACCAGCGCCTGCTTGGGGCCCACCAGAACTGGATTCTGTGGCCTCTCACTACAGTGTGCAGGACCCCTGAGACACATTTAGCAGTAGTTTTCATGCTGCAAAATAGTCTACTAAGGGAATCAGCCTCTCAAGACTGATCTCTGGTGGCATCAGAGCAATTAGCTCGGTGCCCTGACGTGGCGCACAGGCAGGAGATGGCTGAACTAGCTGCTCGGAACGTGCCCGGCGAGAACGTTAACAGCGAGAAAAGCAAAATCAGCCCCCTGAGAGCTGACTGCGCGAGCTCCACTCTTCATTAATGCTGCTTATATTAATATTAGGCATAATATGCTTGTGTGACTTTTGCTTGTGCAACTGGCGAGCTCATCGACGCCTTTCCACATCAATCTCCTCAGAGAAAGACAGGCAGCGAGTTGCGCCCTCTCATCGGGGAGAAAGTACCGCAAACGCAAGCTTGCGACCCCCGAGAGCGGGCGCCGGATCTGATGGCTAAGAAAGAAGATAGGGACTTGTCCGTCTTACATTCCTTCCTGCAGATCTGAAAGCAAATCCCGCGAGCACAACCACCGCTCCGCCTCTGCGAAAGCAGGGCTGGCACCATGAGAAACACCAGTGAAAGCTCTCTACTCAAAGAGAGCCTTCTGAGAGTGAAGCAAAGGCTCGCATTGCAGCCGTCAACTCCCTTGAGAGCTGACACTGCGTGCTTCACTCTCAAGCAGACAACACACAAGCTGCGTGTGTCCCTACCTTTTTTTTTTTTGGCAGGGAAAACACACAGCCTGAACGCTGCCTGCTCTCGCCCCAAAACTTCTCTTGATTGAAGTTTTGACAATGGAGATTATCAGTGGACAAACGACACTAAATAAGACTCACAAACAGATAGCGACTGACACACACACAGAGCGCTTGGTTAAGACACAAGGCTGATTACCGGCTTCGCCGCTCATGCTTTAATGCTTCCTGGTCTCTGACGTCACCCGCCTATGACGTCTCACCCTTACAATTGGACTGATTATACACGTTATTCAGAGACGTCATGCTGGACGCGTTCCCCATTTGTTTTTTGACGCAGCTCGAGTTCCTGAAGAGGAACTAGGATTGGTATTTTACCCTATACCTGCCGAGAGTAAAAGTACACAAAAACTCTGCCTTCAGAATGAGAGTCTACGTAGGTTGGTGCAGATATTAATAGTAGATCTGTTTTTGTGTCAGAGTTCAGATCAACCACACAGACCTCGGCTCCAAAGTATGATCCAATCTGAGGCTGAGAAAGAAGAAAAAAATCTGTTCAAAATTAAATCCTCTGCCAACTAAACTTTAGCCTTTGACTTGGACTTGTTTTCTGTAGTGCTGATTTATTGCTTAAATAGGCTAATTTTTTGTAGAGTTGCTTATAGCTGAACTAAACTTATTTCATAATTGATGAATCTTACAGTTATTGAGCTGAACTGAATCAACACCAAACTGTCTTTAATTTAGGTACATTTATCAGGAATAGTCATTAAGTAACTAAACAGAATTTCTGGTCCTTGAATCTATGTGTATATTCAGAAGTATTTCTAAATCGTTGTTACTGGTGTACAAAAGCAGAAAATATTACATAAGAGTACAATAACTTTACTTTTGGAAAATAATATATACTGTATTTGTTGAAATATTTATATGTACCTTGGGTGAATCCACCAGCAGGTTGGTTGCATTATTTCCAATTATTGAAATCATCACTTGTCCTTTATGCCTGTATCTTGGTGCTCCCAAAATGACAAGCCTCTTTTTAGACCGTGTTGCTATTGTCATTGAATAACCTGATGCACTCAAAAATAAAAAAATAGTCATCATTACTTACCCTCACAATACCATCGGTCACAAAATGCTTTCATTATATGTGGAAATATTGTACTCAGAATTTACTCAGAATGTTTTCTGTGTTTCACAGATAAAAGAAAATTATAAGGATTTGGAAATGAGTATATGATAATTTAGTTTGGGGGGTCTGCAGGATTTTATTATTATTATTAGATAAAAATTATATCTATCCACAATAAACGTATGGCCAGTTTGATGTTTTTCTCACCAAAATAACTATCTTCCTCACTTCCCACTTGGAAGTCTGATGAATGGCCATACTGATAGTGTTCCTGATATCCACCCTTCCCCTGGAAAGCTCCCACAGAACTCACGATCAGGCTTTCCTGAACAAATAGGTTTGAATCTGTTGGTTTTATTTCTCTCTTCACCACTTTTCATCATGATGTCTGGTTGCCTTAAACTAAGGATTTCTTAGTTTAACTACAGTTGACTAATAAATATTGGCCAATAAAGATAGTTATCAAATGCTTGCAAATTGAGTTACTTTGGATGTAAACACTGCAGTAAATCCATCCTGGGCAAACTCCATTGTGGCAGAACTGCCAGTGGACTGGACACCTGAAATTATATATTGGGGAAAAAGTATATAAAAGAAGTTAAAACGATCTAAGATCATATCATAAGCAATATTGTATTGACTGTTGACGGTGCTGTTATGATATCAGCATGGCTGTGATTTGAAAGCTGAAGTTTTTTGTTAGTTTGTTTTTTTGTATGGTACTCATGCAACACTGACTGTCAAATCCATTTTCATTGTTTCCCTCATCTACACATTTATTGTGTTCTTTGTTCTTTTTTGTCATTTTACCTTCAATAGCAATGTTTTCTTCCAGTAGTTCACGGATGCTGTCCAATGCGTCAAAGTCAGTCACATTAAACACATGATTAGCAAGAGGAGCAGATGCAATAACATGTAACTGCTGCTTTGTTTGGGCATCATCAAAAGCTTCACCGATCTTTGGGAATTGAAAAGACTAGACGGGTCATTTTGGGACATTCAAAAATGTAATCCTATTATATCTTGTTAAATGCAAAGATAAAAGTTAAAAAAAGACAAAAACACAATGAAAGTATAATAAAAGAATGTTAGATGTTTATAAACTGAATCAACTAATTCAATGAAAAAACTGATTCAAAAGAGTGACTTGTTGACAACTTGGACACTCTATTTAGAGGACTACATTAAATCTACTTTTTGTGTTTTTGTTTTTCATCCCTTTTGATGCTTGCAGTCCTTGAGTTAAAGAAAACATAGATCTTACACCAATAGCAAATCGGATAATATTCTTCTTTTCTGCTTTTTCAACAGCAGCTCTGAGATGAGGTTCATCATTTGATCTACCATCAGTAATAACAATTAGGATTTTAATTGCTGATTGCCTCGCCCCTCCTTCAGTTACGAAGAGCTCATCCCTGTACAGTGGAAATAAGAAAATCATCATAAACAGTGATGAAATCAGCTATTAGAAATCACATAATTGTTTGTGTGATTTACTGCTCATGGGTGTTGCAGTTTCAAACTCAGATAAACAAGTTTTTCTCCAGATCAGCCAAACAACCCATTAAATAAATAGTTTATTCAAAATAAAAATAAACTGCAAATTTGCTCACCCTTAGGCCATGTAGATGAGATTCTGAACAACAGATTAGGAATGCATCGATCTGATAATCAGGTATCGGATGAGACCGATCCAAAGCCGATTCTGTGCATATACTTTTCTGTGTTATTGTTGAGCTCCACGAAAGGCACAACAAAAAATTATAAAGCACCAAAACATTTTTGTGCACATATTTCAAGTGTTCTGAAGCTGTTCCATATTTCATTGTGAGGTACAAATTAATATTGAAGTAATTAAATTCAAGTTCACATAAACTCTTCTTTTTGCTGCGGCTGTCTGTCATTTTCCATTCAGCAATCAAACTGTGTGTCGCGTTCGTTACTACAGTAATAACGATGAAACTCTCTTCAAGAGCGCACAGTAACTGAGGTTTAAAACTGTTCAAAGAAAAGGCTCAATAAACTAATGCACTGATTTAATACACTAAGTATCAATCTCTTCCATTTGTACTAGTGATATCCGGTTTGAGAATGAATCTTTTTATTTAACCAGTTCTTCTTAGTGAACCAGCTGAACCAGTTCACCAAATCGAACTGAATCGGTCGAAATGGTTCACTTCTCCATTAAGAATTAATCCACAAATTACTCAAGTTATTCACTTTCTTAATGTGGCTGACACTCTCTCTCAGTCAAAATTAACCAATATCCAGGAGTAATTAATTTACTGAAACAGTAAACTGACTGAACTGCTGTAATGAGAGCTGCATTTTGTTGCCTTGTACTTTACATGTGCAATGACAATAAAGTTTAATTTAATCTAAAAAGAGAGAACTGAACATAAACATGAGCAGAGCAGCATGTGTGTACTAACTTTTCTATACAGGCTCATAGGGCTGTGCAGTCTGCACAGTGACTCCATGTTGTTTCAAGTTCATCATTCTGCACACAGGATGCACATAATCACTCTGTGCCACTCTGAATCGGCAACTTCAGTATTATGATCATTTTCTGCACAATCAAAGATTATTAATAGTCTTTCTTGTTCTGTCATAACTATCATATGTTGCTGCCTTTATTACTGTGCTATACATTTAAAATATAAACGTCTTTTATATTTCTATATAAATGTATATGTGTAACATTTTACCATATTTTAGACTTATTCACTTTTATTTGTAGATAAAATATATCACTAGATTTGATTATTGATCACTTACATTTGAAATTATTGTGCACCTGGGATTTTTCTAAAATCTAGAGTATCTTTTGCTGTTGAATTATCCACTAACATATTTTTAATAGTGTTTTTGTCATAGATTATGATTATATATTTTTTTATTTGTTATTGTTCATTTAATTGAAGTTGTTTATATGTAGTAAATTGTGTTTAACACACAAACGAGTGATGATCAGGTCAACACAGAAGTATAGAAATTCTAAACTGATTAAGAAAACTGTGCTGGTATTGGATTGGATCGGTATCGGCAGATTCTCAGAATTTTCTGTATCGGATTGGTTCAGAAAAAAATGGTATCATTGCATCCCTATAACAGATCTGGATAAAACTGCATTCCATCACTTGCTCAGCAGTAGATGCTCTGCAATGAATGGGTGCCATCCAAACAGCAAATAAAACCATTGCAATATTCCACAAGTAATCCAGAGCACTCCAGTCCATCAGTTAACATCTTGAGAAGACTAAAGCTGAAATAAATCCATCTTTAAGACGTCAGTGAAAAGGTGCATCTTCTGTTGTTTCTCAAATCAAAATCTGCCAATATATTTGTTTAGAGCTGTTTGGACTCTGGTTGACCAGATTTCCTTCCTGATTCAGACAGGGCACATTTTTCACCGGAGGAAGCAATTTAATGGATAGAGGACTTATATTTCAGCCAAAAGCAACATTTTACAGTTAAATTTGTTTCTTATAAACATGCAGGTTTCTGCTTCTTAAAATGTTGACAGATGGACTAGACAGGAGTTCATTACTTGTGGATGATTGTGCTGTTTCTATCAGCTGTTTGGACTCTCATTCTGATGGCACCCATTCACTGCAAATGATGCATTGCTGAGACTGCGATGCAATGACACATTTCTCCAAATCTCATCTACATTTTTGATGCCCTCAAGATTTTCAGCAAATTTTCATTTTTGGGTTAACTATTCCTTTAATATCCTACAAAGATTTAGAAGAACTAAAAGTCTGATTTGGATCAAATAAAATAAAGTTTGCATAAATACATTCTGAAGTGGCATTTTGAGATACTCTATAATGATAACATTAGAAGTTACATACACAAGTTTATTTATAGCCTTTGCACTGTAGGTCAATCCTTTTTGCTGTTTAATCTCTCTTATTCTTGTCCTCCATGAATCAGTGTCATTGACTGCTTCAAACTTGGAGTGAATTTCAAAACCAGTGGAGAACTGTGCGATGGCAAACTATACAAGAAGAAAACATACATCTATACATTACATGTTAGTCAGACAAGCTGCTTCTGTCTAAATTGGTCATGGCCTGCAATGTCAACTACACTTTTTTAGTAGCATCTAAATGTAAAAATTGGCCATATGGACTCCTACCTGAGAACTGCAGTCGGAAAAACTCTGGATTATTGTTATGACAAAAGTTTTCATTTTAACAAAATCTACTTCTTCTACACTCCCAGAGCCATCTATTAGAAAAGCGATGTCTATTTTTAGAGGGCAGCCTGTGAAGGAAGTGTGTAGGAAAACAGGCATACAATTTGATTATCAATCAGCAATACAAAGAAAAATCTAGGTAATTCTTCATTTTACTTACTTCTTAAAGCACTTGGTATAGGTGCACTCACAGCATTGCTTCCGTTCACGATAAAGCACATACCATTGAGGGTAGTAAGCACTTTGCAGTCCTTAGGAATGGTTGGACCACAAACCTGAAGGAGATTCATTGTATTGAAGACATGTCAAACATTGTATCAATGTTGAAAGTACAAATCCCAGAATCCTAATTTAAAACATTTATATAAGGTATCTATATATGTATTTATTTGTGATTTAGGATGAACATACAACATACCACTGAATTAGAAGATTGTATATCCTTAGTCATAGAAAGTCCAAGAGACATGTTAACAGCTTCAGAAGGCACTGTCATTGCATAAATAATTAAAACCGTTTCGATTTTACATGTAAAACAGACTGATCATTTGTACATTTGAAACATGAAAAACAAAATACCATTAATTGTCACTGGCAGGCAAATTTCCTGTGAAATGCCACAGCTATAAACTTGTCCTCTTTTGTTATGGCTATATTGTACTAAAGGATCACTCACAAGAAAACTATAAAAAAGTAAAGGAAAACATGTTAGGTTTCAATTACATATTTTATGAATTGCGATGGTTGTTCTGTAATGGTTGCTCACACAGCAAAAAAAATATTTTTTTGTTTACAAAATAGTCTTAAATAAATTAATAAACAAAAATATATACTTTTTTTTAATTCTAAAATTATTTTTCTCTCACCTAGATGTATCCACCTGTATCACTCTATAGCCAAAGCCAACATCATTGTTTCTTGTGAAGTACTTCCAAGACACAGGATCGATGTTGAATGTCAGCACTGAGTGGAATTCTGGATGATGAAAATTAAGAACATTATATCACACACACACACAAATAATATTTTTGCCTGAAGAGAGACAAACAGGCCTTTTTTGGTGCTATGTCAAAGCCTTAAATTAAAAAAAACCCAAAACGATCAACACAAATAAGCTGTGGGGTTTGCAGTTTGCCCCATCATTCAGAAACAACCTCTTTACAACCCCTGAATTGTAGCAGATTAATAAAATGGTTCTATGCAGAACCTAATCCTCATTTCAAGTACTGTTTGAGGAACTCCATTTATTTAACGTGTAACAGTATAAAACATTACCTGTGTTTTAATATTGTATTTCTTCTGGCAATTGCTTAAAAATAGGTATCTGGGTCAAATGCTTGAGGGCACATATGCATGGTAGCTACCAGATATAAGCCAAAAAACCCATGAACAAGTCAGTTCAGTTTGGTAGAGGGAAACCTCATTGGTAACTTTTATGCTACCTGCTAGCTGTTGGAAGTCCGGTTTTGAGAACTTGTAGACTTTAAGCTCAGATGACTTTTCATTATTGGACCAGCACTATCGCACTATGTTCATTAAATGGATGTGGTTTGTATGATCCACTACTGTAATGACTGGTGAAAGGAGCAAGTGCGAGTAAATAGATATTTAATATAATGAAGGACACAGTACATGAAGACAGAAACACAGGTGATACTTGGCCAGGGATACACAGTCCGAGAAGATGCAGGTGAGTGGAGGATCCGAAGTGCGGTGATGAGATGGCAGCAGGAGAGGGTGACACAGGAACTGCGGGGAAGCGAGCCGAGAGGTAAGTGATGAATCCAACGGTGAGATGAGATGAGTGGACAGGGTTCCGGGGAGACAAGAACATCCAATCAAAGAAACAACAAAGAGAGCAGAACATCAGAAGAGGAACTGAAACAACGCTCTGACAAACACAAGACGTTAGACAGGGCAATATATAGGGAGGAGTAATGAGTGACAGCTGTTGCTGATGACAATTATCGGAGATAATTGAAACAATCAGTGCTGAAGCGTAACACACGGACTTCACCCATATAGTGAAAAACCCCGAGATCATGGTTTACCAACCGTGACAGTACCCCCCCGTGAATAAATGCGTGAATAAAACATGGGCTTAATTTTGGACACATGGAAGGCGAGATGAATCCTCCTTTACGCTGGAGGTAGTTTGAGGTGGACTGTCACCGGACTAATGATCTTGGTGACAGGAAACGGGCCAATAAATTTTGGAACTAATTTATTAGAAACGGATTGAAGCGGAATGTTGTTAGTAGAAAGCCACACTTTTTGACCCACGACGTATACGGGAGGCTTCAACCGGTGGCGATCGGCCTTGGCCTTAGTGCGCTCCCTCATCTGGAGCAGAGTCTCGCGGGCTCTGGTCCAGGTGTGGTGGCACCTCTGGCCAAAGCATGAGCGGAGGGGACTGCGACTTCAGAATCCAGACTAGGAAAAACAGGTGGCTGGTAACCTATGCAACACTGAAATGGAGAGAGGCCCGTGGCTGACACTGGTAACGAGTTGTGAGCGTACTCAACTATAGAGAGTTGTTGGCTCCAGGAAGAAGGATTCTTGGAGACTAAACATCGAAACATTCTCTCTAAATCTTGGTTGGCTCGCTCAGACTGCCCGTTACTCTGAGGGTGATAACCCGAAGACAGACTAACCGTCCCTCCTAACAATTTGCTAAATTCTTTCCAAAATTTGGATATAAATTGGGATCCCCTGTCAGAAACCACGTCTACCGGGAGGCCATGTAACCGAAAGATATGATCAATGACAGTGACCACTGTCTCCTTGGCTGTATTGGTATTCTTTCTCCTTGGTATTCTTTATCGTGATGTTGTTCAGCTCTCGGTAGTCAATACAAGGTCACAGAGAACCATCCTTCTTACCCACAAAAAGAATCCCGCCCCTGCTGGAGAAGAGGAAGAGTGTATGAACCTCGATGCCAAGGAATCAGAAATGTATTTCTCCATGGCCTCCCTCTCCGGAATAGAAAGAGAGTAAAGCTTGCCCTTAGGCAGAGACTTACCTGGAACTAAGTCTATGGCACAGTCATAGGGACAATGCGGAGGAAGAGAAGCAGCGCGGGATTTACTGAACACTTCCTTCAGGTCCAAGTACTCTGCGGGCACGTTTGATAAAACCATGGTCTCCTCCTGAAAGACAGAAACAGATAGAACAGGACAAGCAGAAACCAGACAAGACTCATGACAACTTTCACTCCCCAAAGTGACGGTGTTGGAACCCCAATCCACTCGTGGATTGTGTTTAACCAACCAGGGATGGCCTAAAACAATGGGAGCGACAGGGGAGTCCATAAGGTAAAAGGATATATTCTCGGTGTGGTTTCCTAAGGTGAGCAGAGTTATGGGTTCAGTGGTGTGAGTTAGGTGTGGCAGTTCCTGGCCATTGAGTGCGGTGACATGGATAGGACGAGACACGGGAAGGACAGGAAGGTTCAGGTGATGTGCAAGGACAGTGTCAATGAAATTACCTTCGGCTCCAGAGTCCAGAATGGCGTGACAGTCGTGAGTATGGTTCTCCCATCGCAGTTTCACCGGAAGGAGAGTTGAAGATGTGGTTGAGGACTTCCCGGCGGAGATCCCACCCGATAGTAGCCCATTACTCTTGAGGCTACAGATAGTAGCCTCAAACCTACTACCGGGCTGGCTCTTTTACCGGGCATGAATGAAGGGAATGACCCAAGCCACCGCAATATAAACACAGTCCTCGGGACCTCCGCCTCTCTCTCTCCTTCCGGGATAGTCGAGCTCTACCCCTTCTACCCGCCAAGGTGCGGAACTGGATGGAGTAATCCGCCACCGACAAATTCTCTTGTCGGAGGTCTGATAGCTGGTGAGCAGCTTCCTTGCCGGCTGCGGCCCGATTGAATACCCTCTTCATCTCCTCGGAGAGGGCGCAACACAGATGATGGTTCTCCCACACCGCCATCCCCAAACGCGACCTTGGACTCTTCCATCGCGAAGGTGCAGGGTTGTAAAGCAAAGTGCATTGAACACTTGTTAATGTAAGTTCTGCAAAAGTCAGGCTCA
Organism: Carassius carassius; assembly: GCF_963082965.1. Lineage (NCBI taxonomy): Eukaryota > Metazoa > Chordata > Actinopteri > Cypriniformes > Cyprinidae > Carassius > Carassius carassius. The sequence goes on from NC_081794.1 coordinate 270,463, forward strand.
CCGGAGTTAGTCTCTGGTGCCGGAAGTCAGGGCTCTGGCCGGAAGTGGTCATGGGAGATCTCCCGGTTGGCTGGCGGCACAGGCGGTGCGGGTGGCGCAGCGGGAGAGGTTAAATGATGGATCTGCTGGGTGAGCTCGGACACCTGTGTCACCAGCGCTTGGATCGCACGTCCGGTGTTTACAATACTCTCCTGCTGCTGATCCATGCGGTTGACGCTGTGTTGGATGAAGTCGGAGAGTGTAGTGGTGCTCGCTGCTTCCATGTTTGGTCAGAGCGTTCTGTAACGACTGGTGAAAGGAGTGACAGGAAGCAAGTGCGAGTAAATAGAAATTTAATATAACGAAGGACACAGTACATGAAGACAGAAACACAGGTGATACCTTGCCGGGGATACACAGTCCGAGAAGATGCAGGTGAGTGGAGGATCCGAAGTGCGGTGATGAGATGGCAGCAGGAGAGGGTGACACAGGAACTGCGGGGAAGCGAGCCGAGAGGTAAGTGATGAATCCAACGGTGAGATGAGATGAGTGGACGGGGTTCCGGGAAGACAAGAACATCCAATCGAAGAAACAAGAAAGAAAGAGAGCAGAACATGAGACGAGGAACTGAAACAATGCTCTGACAAACACAAGATGTTAGACAGGGCAATATATAGGGAGGAGTAATGAGTGACAGCTGTTGCTGATGACAAATAGCGGAGACGCTTAACACACAGACTTCACCCATATAGTGAAAAACCCCGAGATCACGGTTTACCAAGCGTGACAACTACACATCGCTCAGAAATGAGAAGTAGGCTTCTGGGTGTTATCATGTTGTAGCATGGCAACAAATGCCATTGAATTACTTCACCTCATCTTCTTTCGGGATTGTGGCATTTATATCATTGCATCGCTCACAAGCAACTTCCAGGATTCATCTCATCACTCAGCTCATCTAAAGACTGGTCATTGACGTTAAGTTTCATTTATTACTTTGTCACCTACACAGTGATAAAGACTGTTTCAGTATATTGGTTATTTTTGGAGGAATTATATATATTATGCACTTATTAAATAAAAAAGGAAAAAGGAATATTTGTTAGACTGAAGTAGTTTTATTGTTCGGTACCAGTCAAATTTCTGTTGAACCTCAGGGTAACACCTTAAAAAAAGGGGTGTGTTACAGAATGGCGCCCGAACAGGAACCCGTTTGAGTTTCGGTGGTATTCCTTGTATTTAAAAATAAATTTTGACTGTCCTGAAACCCCTTCTTAAACAAATATTCTACTATGGAAGAAAGAGAGCATATCGCTGATTATTCTGATGAAGCTTTCATTCATCGTAGGGATCCGGTGGCAATGTTGATAGATACTTTTAGCGAATTGTACTTCGATTCAGAGGAAGAAAGGGAAGGTATAGTTGAACCGCCAGACCATAGAGTTGAACAAGATGACAAAACTGATGACTTACCCTTACCCCACCCCCCCCACCCCACCCCGCCTCATGATTTTCAAGAAGATGAGTTACGATTTGGTAGTGATGAAAATGTGCAATGAATGAGTAATATAGAAGAAAACATTTTTGATCTGGAACACAGAGTCAGTGACTTCGTTAACTCAGAGCCATTGAGCACGAAACTGAGAGCATATGAAGACAGAATGAATTATCCTCTTAAAAGAGAGGTTGGTCGAGTTCACCATGCTATGCCAAAATCGATGATCTAGCGAAGGGCATGGTGGATTGTTTAAAATGACGTGATAAACAGCTGGAGAAGTGGTTCAAGGATATCCAACCGGTCATGTCCACTCCTGTTCATTTCAGCACAGATGCATCTAACAAAATATATCACACACCCTCTAAGATAACTTCAACACTAGAAGATATGACGAGGCAAGTAGCACCTAATTTTTCAGCATCTCATCCGCCTTCTGTTAAAATGGATTTACCTACCTGTAATTTGATTTAAGAAGACTCCATTGAATTTACAGATCACTTTGACGAGTATAATGAATTGAGACCCATGTGCCACAAAGAGGAGTTGGCAGCATTATCTGTGAGTTTAAAACCTCTAAGAGTTGGTGGAGAGCGGAAAAAAACAGTATATTAATTAAAGATTGGGACTCATTCAAAGAGAAATTCATGTTTTCATTTTTGAGCAAAGACCACAAGGAAGTTGCTGCACAGAAATTAGCAAATTACCAACAGAGGGTCAACGAATCATTGAGAGATTTTGCTTTCAACTATAGAGCGATGTCGCTAAAAATGAACCCTTTGATGCCTGAAGCCACGGTTGGCATCACTGTTGAGGGAAACGGTGAAAACTATTGATGAGCAGGTTCATCTTGGTACCCAAATAGAGAGGGACTGGACTGAGAATAAGAGAAGGTGGAGTCAAGAGTAAGGTGAGGAACAGAAGAAGAGTTCTGCTGGTGAGAAAAATCAGTCTAATCGCCTGATGCTGATTGATCCTGTTGCTGGCTCTCAGTGTAATAATACTGCTTGGTTTTAAGTGGCTCATTTTTCAGTGCTGTCATTGATATGGAAAGCACTTTTCTTTGATATAACAGAAAGTATGGCAGAGACTAAAGTGAAAGGATGTGCTTTTAACCAGAAGCGTTCAGACATTCATGTTTGCTAATGGCCAGAGTCAAAAAGCTCAGGGTAGAATACTCTGGGAATGTGAGATGTATGGATCAAAACATGATGTCACATTCTATGTCATGATTGATGAGGATTTGGCAGTACCCATCATCTTAGGTTTGATTTTCCTTAAAGAAGCCAAGATCACCATTGTATTGCCTCACGTATATCTCTACCTGATACTAACTCTAGACATCCCATGAGTTTTAACAAAATGCACAAGCACTCTGCTGTATGATTTTTATGCTGCCCAGGGAGAAGCTGGGTTGATGTGCGATGAGAAGTCGAAGTTAATCGACCAGTGCGTAGAAAACTCTCATGCTGCAGTCAAGGTAAAGAGTTAATTGAAAGCTATCTTGTTTGATTGGCCTTCAGTATGTACCACAAATCATGGACGTACAGGCCTGATCAAGCATGAGATTAAAACTATTGACGACTTTCCTATAAGAAAGAGACCTTACAGAGTTTTGAATGTCAAAAATGATTTTATTGTAGAGCAAATTAAGGAGTTACTTCAATTAAAAATCATCAAACCTTCTACATCTCCTTGGGCCTCACCAGTGGTAGTTGTAGACAAAAAAAGATAAAGGATCAAGGTTAACCATTGATTACAGAGGTCTGAATGCAAAGACACACCTTGACGCATACCCGATGCCTAAAATCATAGACCTGCTGGACTCTCTCCAAGGAGCTAAGGTGTTTACCACGTTGGATTTAAAGAGTGGTTACTGGCAATTTGAAATGGATCCTATGTACAAAAGACTGCTTTCATCACATCTTCAGTCCCATATGAATTTCTATGTCTTCCTTTTGGGCTGAAAAATACTGCAGCATCATTCCAACGGCTTATGGAACAGGTCTTAAGGGAGTATAAGAACAAATGTTGCATGGTCTATATCGACAACATCATTATATACTCCCCAGACATCCAGTCTCACATGCACCCTCTCAAGCAAGTGTTCCAGAGTTTATACAATGCCGGTCTCACACTTAACCTTGCAAAATGTAAGCTCATCTGTTCTTCTCTTGACTGCCTAGGACACACTATCACGGCAGACGGAGTTAGGATGAATGCAGGATGAATGCAGACAAAGTGGATGCGAAAAAGACATTTCCTAATCCTAAGAACTTAAAGGAGATGTAGCGATTTCTGGGTCTTGCAGCTTTGTACCATTGTTTTATCCCTGATCTTTCTAGTAAAACAGCACCATTGCCTGCACTGAAGAAAAAAGATGCCAAGTGGAATTGGACTGAAGAGTGATTCATTTGAGCTGATTAAGGATAAACTTACTAAGGCACCTGTTTTAAACACTCCTAACTTTGAGTCTTCTTTTAAAGTACAGACTGATGCAAGCAATGTGGGTCTAGGAGCTGTGTTAACACAGGAGGTGGATGGCAAGGAGAACGTAATTACCTATGCATCACGATTGCTCAGAGGTGCTGAGAAATCTTATTCAACGTCAGAAAAAGAGTGTCTTGCAGTGGTATGGGCTGTAGAGAAGTGACACCATTACCTAGAGGGCAGAGTGTTCGAAGTGAACACAGATCATGCTTCCCTAGTCTGGCTATTCCAACATCCAAAACCAACATCTAGACTGGAAAGATAGACTATAAGGCTGCAGGGGTATAATTTTGCTGTACGGTACAGAAGAGGACAATGTAATGTAGTGCTTGACGTATTGTCCAGAAGGTATGCAGTTGAGTCACCAGCTGTGGTGTTACATACACAAGCTATGGGTGGTTTTAATCCTGTCACATGTGATCTGCCAGTGAATTTGTCACAAATTGCTGCAGAACAGAAAATGGACACAGAGTGCCAAGAATTGATGGTTAAAGCAGAGAACCAGAAATCCACTGACTTGAAGAGAACACACTGTTTTAATGAAGGCAGTTTTATTTAGGAGTGTACCAGACTACAAAGGAGGCCAAATATTCCAAGTTGTCATTCCTGCAAAGTTGAAGGAAGCAATTTTAACTTATCCACATGACAATCCCTTGAGTGCACACTTGGGTAAATTTAAGACACTTTTGAGGCTTTTAGAGTTCACCTATTGGCCCTCAATTCACACAGAGGAAAGGAAACACTGCAGGAATTGTCAGAAATGTCAGCAACATAAGCCAACTAATTTATAACCAGCTGGGACCCTACAAAGTGTACCCCAAGTCGAGCCCGGTTATATGCTGGGAATGGACATCATGGGACAATTTCCCCGAAGCACATGACAGAACAAATATCTGCTGGTTATAGTGGACTATTTCTCGAAATGGGTAGAAGTGTTTCCCATGAGGGCCACCAAGTCTGCTACCATTGTGCGAGTCTTAAGAGAGGAAATTTTCACGAGATGGGGAACACCAGCTTTTATTGTCTGACAGAGGTACGCAATTCACATTCTTGACCAAAAATGTAAGCAAAGGCATGTAACCCAACAGCATACCATCCTCAGTCCAACCTCAATGAAAGAGTCAACCGGAATCTAAAAACGATGATTGCCACCTGTGTTTAGCAAAATCACCGTAACTGGGATCATTGGATTTATGCGTTCAAATTTGCTCTAAATACTCCATGGCATGAAAGCACAGATTATTCTCCTGCAGAGAACGCTTTAGGCAGACAGCTGAAAGGTCCTCTACAGAGAGCTTTACAGATTCCACCAGATCCCGATCAAATGTCGTATAGTACCCTTGAATGCCAAAACGTTTGTATGAGTCAGTAAGGGAGAATGTGGAGAAGGCTCAAACTAGACAAGGAAAGTATTATTACTTGAGAAGAAGGACTGAGTAAAAACTCATCCCCTCTCTCAAGCAGATGATGCCTTTATGGAAAAATTTCTCCAAAATGGAAGGGCCCAGCAAGAGTGGAAAAAAAACTGTACCTGTTAATTACAAAGTGGCTATGTTCTCTGATCCAACTTAGGTCACTGGGAGGGGTATGTAACAGTATAAAACGTAAACTGTGTTTTATTATTGTATTTCTTCAGGCAATTGCTTAAAAATAGCTATCTGGGTTAAATGTAATACCATTAGGAGCCTCTTGAGAGCACTAGTGCATGGTAGCTACAAGCCAACAAAACCATGAACAAGTCAGTTCAGTTTGGTAGGGGGAAACCTCATGGGTAACTTTTATGCTACCTGCTGTTGGAAGTCCAGATTTGAGAACTTGTAGAGTTTAAGCTCAGATGAATTTTCATTATTGGACCAGCGCTATCGCACTATGTTCGTTAAATGGATGTGGTTTGTATGATCCACTACACATCTCTCAGAAATGAGAAGTAGGCTTCTGGGTGTTATCACGTTGTAGCATGGCAACAAACGGCATTGACTTACTTCACCTCATCTTCTTTCTGGATTGTGGGATTTATATTATTGCGTCGCTCACAAGCAACTTCCAGGATTTAAACTCCTCTCATCAATCAGCTCATCCGAAGACTGGTCATTGACGTTAAGTTTCATTTATTACTTTGTCACATTCACACAGCGATAAACACTGTTTGTTTCAGTATATTGGTTATTGTTGGAGGAATTAAATATATTATGCATTTATGGAATAAAAAGGGGAAAAGGACTGAAGTGGTACCAGTCAAATTTCTTTTGAGCCTCAGGGTAACACCTTAAAAATGCATAAATGAATGAGAAAGAAAACTCAGGCTTGTTTTAGCAGAATATTACTTTAGTAATTTTCTTCAAATATGGAGTATTCACAAAAATGGACTGACTGCAAGGAAAAAGCCTTGATGAGAATTTTCTCCACCAAGGAGATCTAGTAAAATCTAGGAGCCCAACCAACATTACAATCAATCACATGGATTAAGTCTGTGAAGTTTGTAAACTGTGCTGTGAAAATGCTTATATGTAGTACAATTAATGCAATAGCTGCAATGTAAAGTTTATGTAAGACCGGATTGTTAAGTATAGATTTATTGTCTTCATGCTCGGAAAGTGGAAAAAGGGACAAACACTCTCATGTTGGCACTGAAGGGAATGAATTAGTTGGAGGAGGCCTGGAAGAAGGAAGCCAACGCTGCAAAGGATCATTTCTTACATATGCTGTTGGAGCAAGAATCGAGAGAGGCTGCGGCATGAGCAAGAAATCTGGCTGAGGAACAGACAGAAGCTGCAGAGGTCAGACAACAACATGCTGCATTTCAGCAGAGCTTTCTTGAACTTTTTGCAAAGCTTGTGGAGGAGAAACAAGCCTGTGTCACACCTACACTGACTGAAACTTAGCTGCCAATAATATATGTATTTTTATCAAGATTTACAGAGGTTTTCACACTTTCTATGTCAAGGACAGCCAAATATGATCATTCCCTTGTGCAAACCCAATTCCAAAAAAGTTGAGACACTGTACAAATTGTGAATAAAAACAGAATGCAATAATGTGGAAGTTTCAAATTTCAATATTTAATTCAGAATACAACATAGATAACATATCAAATGTTTAGACTAAGAAAATGTACAATTTTCAGGGAAAAATAAGTTGATTTTAAATTTCATGGCATCAACGCATCTAAAAAAAATTGGGACAAGGCCATGTTTACCACTGTGTGGCATCCCCTCTTCTTTTTATAACAGTCTGCAAACATCTGGGGACTGAGGAGACAAGTTGCTCAAGTTTAGGAGTAGGAATGTTGTCCCATTCTTGTCTAATACAGGCTTCTAGTTGCTCAACTGTCTTAGGTCTTCTTTGTTGCATTTTCCTCTTTATGATGTGCCAGATGTTTTCTATGGGTGAAGGATCTGGACTGCAGGCTGGCCATTTCAGTACCCGGATCCTTTTTCTACGCAGCCATGATGTTGTAATTGATGCAGTATGTGGTCTGGCATTGTCATGTTGGAAAGATGACATCTGGATGGGAGCATACGTTGTTCTAGAACTAGGATATACCTTTCAGCATTGATGGTGCATTTCCAGTTGTGTAAGCTGCTCATGCCAAACACACTCATGCAACCCCATACCATCAGAGATGCTGGCTTCTGAACTGAGCACGATAGCAATTTGGGTTGTCCTTTCCAAAAATAACTTCAAACTTTCATTTGTCTGACCACAGAACAGTTTTTCACTTTGCCACAATCCATTTTAAATGAGCCTTGGCCCAGAGAAAACACCTGGGCTTCTGAATCATGTCTAGATATGGCTTTTTTTTTTACCTATATAGTTTTAGCTTGCAACGACAAATGGCACGGTTAATTTTGTTAACAGACAATGTCGCTGGAAGTATTCCTGAGACCATGTTGTGATTTCCATTATAGTAGCCTTCCTGTATGTGATGCAGTGCTGTCTAAGGGCTCTGAGATCACGGCTATCCAGTATGGTTTTCCACTCTGAGAGGCTCTTTTTATACCCAATCATGTTGCCAATTGACCTAATAAGTTGCAAATTGGTCCTCCAGCTGTTCCTTATATGTACATTTACATTTTCTGGCCTCTTATTGCTACTTGTCCCAACTTTTTTGGAATGTGTAGCTCTCATGAAATCCAAAATGAGCTAATATTTCAAAATGTCTCAATTTCAACATTTGATATGTTATCTATATTCTATTGTGAATAAAATATAAGTTTATGAGATTTGTAAATTATTCCATTCCTTTTTTACTCACCATTTGTACAGTGTCCCAACTTTTTTGGAATCGGGTTTGTACTTAATACATAATAATTATGGGTTGCATGTAGAAACACTAATTTCTTTGATTTGAGATTTTTCATGATCTACCAAGAACTACTTTATAAAAACAACATAGTACTTGATTGATCGATCAGTATTGATTAGTTTTGTGGAAACAAACAGAAAGAGACTGTTTGAGTTCTCAAATGACAGAGTAAAGAGGAAGATAGCTAACTTAGATGGAAGTTGCCAAAACCGATGCTATGGAGTAATAGTTTCTACTCTAGTGACAGTAAGTTAATTTTTACAAAACAAAAAAATAATTAGTGGGGTAGTATATACATCTTCTTAATCATGAATTTGAAGCTGTGAATACAAAATACAGTGCTGCCACAACATGTCCTCCAACCAATATGCCCGCATAGGTCATTTATCCAAATCCCTGAAATATGACCCATCAGAGCATAAACTACAATTGCGCCCCTATTGACAACAGGACACTTTCATATTAATCCTTTGTACAATGTTATCTGCATCATAATTCAGGTATTGTATAGTTCAGTTGATAGAGCATCGTGTTATATGACATGTGATGAGTCAGCTGCCTCCTCCCAAATTATCATCGTCTCCCCGTCTCTTAATTGCTGCCCTTCATCAGGTTCCCAACAGGAGCGGTCGTGTGTGTGAGAGAGGAAGGGTGCTGGAAGAGCCAGGGCTGATGGCGTGTGATGGGGCAAACCTAATGTGATTGGAGCCTCATCACGACTGCTGTTTAAATGCTGAGCGCGCCTCTCCTCAGGGGACCAGTATCTTCCCCGTGCATGCACGCTGCTGTCCTCGTGGGTCCACGAAGGGTGCGTAGAGGAGCTCCCGCACCACCAGAGACGTGAACTGCCAGACCCGCGGTCTGGATGAGAACCGCACCCGTTACAGTCATATGTCATTTCATGGCGAAAAAGTCACTATGATAATTTTATGCATGCTAGAGGTCACTAAACTTTAAAATGTAAATATAGGTTGTAATAAGGTGCTTGCACAAATGACCAATAGGGTTGTTTTTGTTTAAAGGACAGTCTGTGCTGCCATCTTGGAATGATTAACAAGGAAAAAGTTTGAATGAAAGTCAATGGAAAAGATACCTCAGTCAATGCAGATCAGCAGATTGCATGTTTTTTTGACAGTGTCTTTTTCTAAAATGTTTTACTTGAAATTACTACAATTTTAGAATTAATACTACTTCAAAAAATAGTTAAACTAATGATTAAAATATTCAATAATCAGACTAGCTAACCTAATGATAAGAACCACTGTATCAAATGTATAAATTGAATATAGAAATATGTAAAGTGTTTTTGAACACTAGATTATCGCTAGAACATTTTTCACAAACAAATTTTGCATAATCAAATGGAAAAGACTGCTGCTGCCTGTTGCTAAATGGAAATTATACCATTAGTCCAATGCAACTCTTAACATTTTAAGAGCCAATGGCTTTCTAGTCATTGTTTTTTTTCTCTAAAGGCCTGCACTGGATGAGTCTTTCCTTGTTGCAAAAAGGCACTAAGATGTTTGCAACCCTGTCACCCTACATCATAAAAACAAATAATAAGCTCACTCAAGACCTTGGAGTACAGATCACCAAATTTGCAGCGAACAAAATAGTTTGACAGCAACACAATAAAAAAAATAAACAATAGACTAAAACATCTGAACATATAAATAGATATGAAACAGTATGAATTGTCATATCACTATTAAAGTGACCAAAATGTTGTCAATATTATCACAGTATTATTCATATTCAAATGTGCTCGAATTGTTAAAAAAGTAAAATAATAACCTTAAAAATTATGGTTGGATTTTAAACAAACAAAAATATTGGTTGGGTGGCTTAAAACCTAACATGGTATCTAATAACTTGTAATTAAACCTTTATTCATGTTTTCACACAAACCAAACCTGCGCTGGATGTTGCGCCTGTATGGGTCAAACTTTGCTCAATGCTGCCGAGAATTAAGTGCAAGTTTTTCAAATCACAATAATACAATTTCAAGCATTCTTTTTTTTATCAACACTTGAATAAAAGTTTAATTTTAAGCAAAAAGCTGAGTTACGTTTAAAATTACGTCATCAAAGATTACATCTGTATCATATTCAGTATGATGACCAAAGCATAGATGCAGTAGATCAATTCCATCAGCACTACCAAAGCTTCACAGTCCTAAACCACTTCCTGGATCAACAGGATCAGGATCAACTCTGTAACATTAGGCCGTTTTCAAATATATCCTGTTTATTGTTGATGATCATATTATTATACATATGCATCTGCTTACATATGAAATTGCTTGTCCCTGTAGCTTCCTCACCTGTGTTTTTAATTGGGAGACTCTCATCTCATTCAGAAAATGTGTAATAGCACCCTGACTGAATAGGAGTAAAAACAAGGAGAGCCGTAAAATCTGGTCTTTGGCGGGAAAGAATTAATGATCATTAAAATATGATACGTTAAATCTAACTTTCTGGATTTATATCATTGTTTACCATTAAACATGTAATGGTTTCATCAATAATTAGTACAAATTCATTATGATTTTAATGAAACATACATTTTGACAACTGATATTTCTTCTTTTGGTCAAGAGGTGCTATTCTACATTTGTGCTAATTTGAAAAAGTTCATATTACATCATGTTTTGGTCTTACCACAAAACAGGTACAAAAAGATGCAGAAATTCCAATCCATGTTCATATCAGGCTCAGAGGCAATGGTGACATGAAAGGTCCAAATTATATGAAAAACAAAAACAAAACAAGCTTTTATTGAGAAAGAGTTTATGCAAGAGTCAGTACATTCAACTAAGGAGGGGCAGCCAAAAATGCAGAGGAAATGGATATAACGGACCTGAATGACTAAGCAAAATTAGAAAGATATAATCAAAGGCCATGATGAACCAGAAAACTTCAAGAAATACTGTATGCTCTTGGACTGCAATATCATTGAGTGACTAAATCACAAAGGTGATAACTGGACAAAATGTGTTTTTAGTCTAGGTGTTCGATGAACTCTGCATGTCCCAAGGAATCTCAGAGCAGTTGGTGATACTGAATTTGAATGGAAGATCTTAAAATTGGTCTGGGAATTTTAAGATCCTTCTCAATGGCCCCAAAGTTAAAAACATTTTCTTCAACAAAATAGGCCATTAAAAAGCCAATGGAAAATGTAACCAACAATATATTCTTTCCACAGTTATTTTTTGGTTCTGTTTTTGTCTTTTTTGTCTATTAGTTTCTATGGTTCCCTTTCAAGGGAACTTCGAACTGCATCCTCTAGGGGGCGCTATGGGTAACACCTCATCGTGACCTGTGTCTGAAGCATACAATGAAAAAACACCAACTTGTTGGCCGGCAACAGCCTCTGATGTCACTACCGGCGCGATAATAAACAGACACTGGGAGAACACGTAATTTTCTTCTTTGTCTTCACTGACTGTTCTGTTTAAAGCGTGCGTCTGAAAGAACCGGTAAGAGAGATCTTTCTCTGTATGTTATGGCGACTACTAGCAAGCATTTAGACAATGTGTGCATCCGTGTCGGCGTTATTTGACACCTGATCTCACAAACGATCTTTGCGGCATTTGTGGCCAAAAAGCACGGACGCGATCTTTGAGGAGGCAATCTGTGTGCATTGTGAGTGTTTTTAAAAAAAGAAAAAGCTCCATTCTAATTCGTCTCTCTTTCCGAGGAAAAAAAGGAAAAAAGGCAGCCCTCTACTTCCCGCGGTTCAGGTCCAGTCACTGCTGAGGCACGGAGGAGACTGAGCTCGTGAGAATACAGGCAGAACTGTCTAAATGGTTTAAAGAGGTACTTTCCCTTTCGTGCTTGTAATGGTGGTAGATGAGAGAGTGCCTCGGGAGGATGATGTTATATCTTTAAAGGTTCTATGATTCACTTTCTGAGGTTTTTTAACATTAATATGGCTTCCCCTAGCATGTATGTGGTCCCCAAGTTTAAAAAAATTTTAATCGGTGTAAATCGAGATTTTGCTATCTTTCTCTGCCTTTGAGAAAATGGAAGCTCAAACGGGCTGATCTGGAATCTCCTCTTTGTGACGTTGTAAAGAGAAATGTTACCTCCCCTTTCTCTGCTTTGCCCGCCCAAATATTTACATATAATTCAGTCGCAATGTCAGCAAAGGTGTTACGAACAGACTTTTATGATATGGATTCGACAGCACCGGCACAAACAGTGAGTAACCCTGTTCATTAATGCCTGATCTGTGATTTCTGATGTGTAGTTAATCATTCAAGTTCACACAGACTTTCTTTCTAAATCGTTTAATACTGTTTATGCATCAGTGAATCAAGCCAGTGACTAACCGATCAACTTCACGTTGTTTCTCTTAGTAGCATGAAACAAATCTGTTTTTTAAATTGTGATTTAACTACAGAGAGCGATCAAAGAACGCTCCCTTTTTTTCAGGAGCTCTCACACATCGCGAGTATATCTGCACACTTGCCCAAATTGCCGTTACAATGAATGACGCTGTTATGCTGCACAACAAAGCTCTTACTGTATTCATGTGTTTGCTGTTAGTTGTGGTGAAAGCATTTTGTGAGAGAAAACGTGTTGCAATAATGACGAGATGACTGCATTCACGTGATAAACAGACTCTGTCTATTCAATACTCATTACTGCAGCCTTTCATGTGATGGGAAAAGATCGAAAAAATAATTATATAATCAACAAATCCACGATTCGTTAATCTCGACAGCTGTAATAGTAAATTTATATATATATATATATATATGAGAGGGGTTCCACGTGTAATACGCATTTTGAATGCAAAGATGTCAGCCAATCACAACAGTTGTCGTTTACTCTGAGTCTCACAGCAGACACGCCCCTTCAAACTAGTGATGGGAAGTTCGATTCTTTTCGACGAACCGGTTCTTTCAGACGGTTCGATTCAATAAACCGGTTGAAAAAACCGGTTCACCAGTTCTTTTACGCTCGACATAATGACGTCATTGGCGATGACGTAATGGCGTCACGTCTATCAAACATTCAAATATATAAAGTCAGTAATCATAACTTTAAAGTTAAGTCAGTTAAAAACCTCATAATCATGAAAAGTTTACAGTTAAGTTTTGCAACAACGCACCCAAATACAGTAACAGCAACAATGTGCATATGAGGATTTAAGTCTTGAAGATATAAAGTAAATAAATTAGGTGTCATCAGCGCAGAAACCACTATACATAAACCATTGCGATGTATTTGTTATTAAATGAACTTACGTTTCGCCAGAATGCCCCTTCATTCAAGCCCTCGGTTTACCTGCGCTCATAACATTAGCACAGAATCAGTTCAGAATCAAATACCAAAAGAATCAGTTCGGTTCAGACGCGCTGTGAGTCAGTCGGCTTCACTCTGAATCACGCATGCGCAGTATCATCAGCTCCTCTGTTCTCAAAACATACATGTCCGAAAGAAACGGTTTAGATTCAGTGTACTGATGATCCGAAAACCGATGCAACCGGTTCTTGACTCGAGAACGAGAATCACTCTAACCGGCACGTGCTGCAGTTCAGTATAATCAGCTGCTCTACTCGTGTTCATGTTCTGTTTACTACAAACTCAATTTGTGAATGTGTCATCATTAACTATAAATACACTACACATATTTCATAAATCATCCCTTATTCCTATTAAACATAGAGTCTTTAGAGTTCTTAATTATTGTCCAAATTCCCTGAAACCCCCTCTGGCCTATACATAATCTACAATATACAGATTAGAAACATTCATCTTAAAAAATAAATAAATAATAATAAAAATGTATATAGATCTTTTATCACACTTTCCGAAATACTTTACACGCATGCGCAGTAGCATCAGTTCATCGGTTCTCAAATCGGACGCGTCCGAAAGAAACGGTTTTCGTTCAGTGTACTGGTGATCCGAAAACCGATGCAACCGGTTCTTGACTCGAGAATGAGAATCAGCTCATCGGTTCTCAAATCGGACGCGTCCGACAGAAACGATTCTCAGTTCAGTGTACTGGTGATCCGAAAACCGATGCAACCAGCTCTTGACTCGAGAACGAGAACTGCTCCAGCAGAGGGCGTGTTCGTTCGTCATCTGGCTCGGCTCGGTGTTCATCTTGATCTTCAGTTTGGTCTACACACCAGTTCAGTCAGTGTACTGTTTGAGTAAATGAATTACTCCATTTACTACATTTCTTTGAGTAACATGACCATTAATATGAACTCATAATTGAATGTAACATAAAACAAATGAATACTTTTAGTTAAAATCTTTATTTATGCCAGAAAAGCTTACATTTATGTGTCTTTTTGTTCGCTGTAGCATCCATGTTGCTGAGATAATTCTTGTTCATTGACAATGAAGTACAAAACCACAGCAGAGTGGAAAGACTTTGGTGGTTTACAGAAAATGTCCTATGCGCTTAGTCAGACCATCTGTTAGGACAAGAAAAAGAATATACTGCATTTCTTTGCCTTGTAACCTTATTGTGATATGGCAATAAAGTTGAATCTAATCTAAAAATGACATATTTTTGGTCAGAAGAATTTATTGACCTTTGTACCTTAAAAGAGATTACCATTAAAGGGTTGCACCATTTATTGTGTTAAACCATGGGCGTGTAAATATATCAGATGAGGTGTTGCAATTTTTACCTTGCAAAAGAGAACAGTGTTGAATTTATCTTTCCTGCTTTCTGTCTTTCGCCATTATGTCTTGCTATATTTCTTTTTTTTTATTCTGCTCACAGTGTCAAACACTCCATCATTCAATGTCTTTTTATCACAGCTTGGAATTTTCCCTCATTTAAAGTTTAAATCAATGCATATGACCTATCCATGCTCTTATAAATCCAGAAAGCGTATAATAGTGATCACTGAATATCTAAAAAAAAATATGGGCAATTTTTTTACAGTATCTCCAGCAGGTTAAGGATACAGCTACAAACCATCTCTCACTTTCTCTATTCGGTCTTTTATAATTTTTTGCTGAAAAGCTCATTTTCATTGAGTAAAACTGCATGTTGTAAGGCACTTTTCTTTATGCTGCCCTGTTGTAGGCACATTTTCTACTATGTTTAATACATAACTATAATACCTGCAGTGAGCATGTATTAAAGGGATAGTTCACTTTCAAATTAAATTTTGATATGTTTTAGCTTACCTCAAGGACATCCAAGATGTAGGTGTCTTTGTTTCCTCAGTAGTTTCCATTTTGATATTTTTAGGTCAACCCATTCTTGTCTGTGACTCATATAATGGAGGTCTAAGGTCACCACCTCAAAGAGCTTGCACAGAGGAGTCCAAATTAAACAATTACCCATCGTAAGTACACATTGATGACCTAAGACACAAAAGGAGTGGTTTGTGTAAGAAAACTAACAGTATTTATATAATTTTTACCTCTTGTACACAACCACGTCCAACTGATCTGAGGGGGCGAGTGCTTCCTGATGTCATGACTCGTGTGCCATTCGGTCCCTCTAGCCTTGGACGTCGCCTCCAGTTTATACGTGGCAAACAAAACACAATGTGCAAAACGCTGCGACTCAACAGAGGAGAAAACTCAGGATCTTCAGTCAGGCAGGTGTGTGATGCGATACTGTCAATGTCCTCGTCGTCGTCTTGTAGTTGTGGCATTGCTATGTTCCATTCGTGACAACATATGCTATGTTCCATTCGTGACCTCCATCGCTCCTGAGTATTTGATCTGTGTATTCTGGTTCAAATAAATATGGTTGTGAAAAAAATTCAACGTTGTCTGTTGATATATTGAAATCGTCTTCCATTGCAATTTCCTGTACGTCTAATTATGTTCAGATCTTCACAGTGAAAGGTAACACTTTCGAAATCTCTGTGTAAACCATAGACAGTAAGTGTAAACAATGAGTGATGTACACGCGAGAGAGAGAGAGAGATAACTTCCGGGGCTTTCCGTGCTTGCGCAGACTAAGCCAGAGCACGCGCATCGTCACGACATCAGGAAGCACTCGCGCCCTCAAATCAGAGGTAAAAATTATATAAATACTGTTCGTTTTCTTACTCAAACCGCTCGTTTCATGTCTTAGGTAATCAGTGTGTACTTACAATGGGGAATTGTTTAATTTGGACTTCTCTGTGCATGCTCTTTGAGGTGGTGACCATAGACCTCCATTATATGAGTCACAGACAAGAACGGTTTGACCTAAAAATATCAAAATGGGAAATACTGCGGAAACAAAGACACCTACATCTTGGATGCCCTTGAGGTAAGCTAAAACATATCAAAATTTAATTTGAAAGTGAACCATCCCTTTAAAGCTATACTGTATTTTGGTATTTAAGAAATATAGTGAGGCCTCTGTGGGTCAATGTTGAGCTTATTGAAATATCCATATTAAAATCACTTAAATTTGATAAATACTTGTCATATAACAGTTAAAATTACCCTTTCCTGATACCTACAAAATTAATATTATCCCAGGACAATTACCACTGTAAAATTGTGCCTATGATGTTATGTTGCTTGCATGTTTCATGAAAATTGCCAGGTGAAATGGGCCATGCATGCGGCTAAAAGTATTTATGTATAAGATAACAATCCCAGGGAACACATGTTAGGAGAAAATTGTTAGCATGAATACAATGTAAGTCGCTTTGGATAAAAACGTCTGCTAAAAATGTGTATAATAACAGAAATAGGAGAGTATGGCTGTGTGGTGGCTTTACTGGTGCAAAACACTTCAAATTAAATAAATTTTAATTAAAATGTGTATAATTTATTTAAATACATTATTTTTACAATTTGAATCTCACACCAGTATGTTCAGTACAAGTACTGACACCATTAGATTAAATATGGTCAACGTTTAATGATTAAAATGGCAATATTTCAAAGCAATATAAAGCTCTATGTAAAAATGACACCATGGTTCTAACTATTGCAAAAATGCAACAATGTTCAATTGATTTTTGGAATGGGGCTGACGAGTCGTGAGACGTGCAGATCCATGTGCAAGATTTTCACATGGATTTATTAAGATTTATCCTTCAACAGTGATAAAAGCTTGAAAGTGAGTTGCTGAGTGCCATCACCATGCAAGGAGCTGAAGTGAGCACCACCGCCTCAAGAGTTTCAGTAGTGGTGTATGCAGCCCAAATGCAACAAAGTGATCCCCATCATGGGAAGCACTTCAGACTGTGGAATAAGTTCCTGAACAGATGGGTGTTGAGCACGCTGTTTCAGGGATACCAACTGCTCTTACTGACAGCAGTGGTGGATCCTCATCCAGTGTGATGTGATGAGACTCCAGAAGTTCACCTGACTTGTGAAAAATCAGCTGTAGCTGCCATGTTTCAAAAACGTCTCAAGGTTACGAATGTAACCCTGGTTTCTTGAAGGAAAGAGACGCTGCGTCGAACGCTTTGGGGAATGTCCCTGTTGAGACCGACTCTGAATATCGCGTGCAATCTGTCCAATGGAAAGGCATAATGTCACGGACGGGGTGACGTAGCGACCAGGAAGCTATAAAGGCACATGCCAAACAGCTGACTTCAGCTTCGAGTAGGGAAGCAAGCGCCGGCAGGGGTGCCGGGAGTATGGCGATTACGACGCAGCATCTCGTTCCTTCAAGGAACCAGGGTTACATTCGTACCCTCGAGACGTTCCTTTTCAGGAACTCGAGCTGCGTTGAACGCTTTGGGGAATGATGTGCCCACGCTGCCAGACTTCCAAATCCCTGCCTAGTGTGTATCCGAAGAGCAAAGCTAAGATGAGAGAACAGGAGAGCCCGGAGTGGCTCGTATATCTAGGTCATAAAATCTGACAAATGTAGAGGGCGTGGACCACCCCGCTGCGTTGCAGATGTCCAAGAGGGACACACCTGCTAAGAAGGCCTTGGAGGCAGCCATACCCCGAGCCATACTGAGCCTTGGCTCCCAAAGGAAGGGGAAGACCAGAGGACTCATTGGAGACGTTGATAGCCTCGACTATCCACCGACTTAGGGTCTGCTCAGAGGCAGGAAAACCCTTTTTAGGAGGACCATAGCAACAAGCAATTGGTCGGATTTTCTCCACAGGGCAGCTCTGTGGACGTATGCGCCCAGCGCTCAAACTGGACACATACAATTTAGCTTCTCCTAGTCTGGCTCCCGAAAGGGAGGAGGGCAGAAGGCCTGCAGTACTATGAGTTGTGGCGTAACAGAGGGAACTTTAGGAACGTAATCCGCTTGAGGGTATAAAAATGCTTTGGCCATACCAGGGGAAAAGTCTAAGTAGGTAAGGGCCACTGAGAGGGCCTGAAAAACTCAAACTCTCTTTAGAGAAGTAATAGCCACTAATAGGGCAGTCTTAAAGGTCAGATGTCTATCTGAGATATCATGAATCGGCTCAAATGGAGCTTTACAAAGAGCCTCTAACACCACAACCAAGTCCCAGGGGGGAACACGGGATCATACTGGAGATCTCAGCTTTAGCGCACCGGGGAGGAAACGTGCAACTAGGGGGTGTCTACCCACTGACTGTCCGTTGAAAGGGACGTGGTAAGCAGCTATGGCCGCCACGTACACCTTTAAGGTGTAGGGAGTTAACCCCGCAGAGAGCCTAGCTTGGAGAAACTCAAGAACTGTACCAACTGGACAGTTAACAGGGTCAAGCTGGCGGTCTCTGCACCATGACGTGAAGAGCTTCCACCTCAGGGCATACAGTTTCCTCATAGAGGAAGCTCTGGATTGGAGGAGGGTCTCAACAACCTCGGTTGAGAGACTGGAAGCTATGAACTGTGCCCCCACAGGGCCCACACCCACAACTTCCAATACTCCAGGGCAAGGGTGAATTATTTTGCCCTGTGCCAGAGAGAGTAGATCTGTCTTGATCGGAATCTCCCATGGAGAGCCGTAGAGGAGAGAGATCAGATCTACGAGCCATACTGGGCCCGGCCAGAACGGGCTACTATTAGAAGACAGACCCCGTCTCGGCGTACTCTCGCCAGAACTCCCGGGAGCAGAGCGATTGGGGGAAAGGCGTACAGACGAAGCCTCAGCCTGGTCTGTACCATAGCGTCCAGTCCCAGAGGAGCTGGATGAACTATAGAGAAATAGAGGGGACATTGCGATATCTCGAGTCACAAAGAGGTCCAAAAAAAAAAAAAAAACTCCCCATATCTACTTCACCACCTCGACAGCCTCGACAGTATGTCTGCACCCACAGTCAATCTCCCAGGAATATACACTGCTCCGAACGAGAGGAGTTTGTCCTGGGACCACAGAAGGATCTGGTGTGCCAGCTTGTACAAGGGGCGCGAATGCAGATCTCTCTGGTGACTGATATAAGAGATCGCCAATGTGTTGTCGGTGCGCACCAACACATGGTGACCTCTCAGGTCTGGGAGGAAATATTTCAATGCTCGGTGCACAGCTAACATCTCTAGACAACTGGTATGCCATGTCAGATGGCGACCGCTCCACAGACCGTGGGCAGGGTGGCCACTCATGACCGCACCCCAACCGGTGAGGGACACGTCTGTCGCTAGCGTTACAAGGCTACCAAGAGCTCCTAGCACAGGGCCCTGATTAAAGAACCTAGGTTTCTGCCACATGTCTAAAGCATCGCCGCGTGACCTTGATTGTTCATAATGGATAATGGGAAAATCCTTTGGTCTTGAGCCACCACTGTAGGGGTCTCATGTGCAGGAGGCCAAAAGGTATCATGTTGGACGCAGCTGCCATAAGCCCTAACGGTCTCTGAAACTGCTTGACAGTGAGTGACTGGCCTTCTCTGATGCTCTTGACTGAGGTAAGGATTGACTCGATCCGAGCAGGAGACAGACGTGCCTGCATCGTGGTGGAATCCCACACTACACCTAGATAGGTGGTTCTCTGAACTGGAGAAAGTACACTCTTTTTGGCGTTCAGTCTCAAACCCAGCTCCCCCTTATGTGCGAGAACGACATCTCGATGCCGAACCGCCATCTGCTCTGATTGAGCTAAAATCAACCAATCGTCGATATAGTTCAGAATGCGGATGCCCTGCATATGAAGGGGAACCAGAGCCGCATCTACACATTTCGTGAACGTGCGGGGTGAGAATGCAAGGCCGAAGGGAAGTATTTGATATTGGTAGGCTTTGCCCCAAAAGCGAACCTCAGAAACTTCCTGTGTTGTGGAAGGATGGATATATGGAAGTATGCGTCTTTGAGATCTATTGTGACAAACCAGTCCTCAGATCTGATTTGAGCTACAACCTGTTTGACAGTGACCATTTTGAACTTCAGTGACATTATTGAGAGGTTTAGATGACCTAAGTCTAAGATCAGTCGCAACCCCCCATCCTTCTTTGGAACTATGAAATACCGGCTGTAAAACCCGGACTCCCTGTCTAGAGGAGGGACCACCTCGATGGCCTCCTTCCTTAATAGGGTATTCACTTCTTGTTCAATCACCCGAGCCTGCTGGGGGCCGACCACTGTCGGTGTAACCCCATTGAATGTTGGCGGTGGATGGCCAAACTGAATGCGATAGCCTCTTTCTACTGTGTGCAGGACCCATTGAGATACATTTGGCAGTAGTTTCCACGCTGCTAACTAATGTACTAAGGGAATCAGTCTCTCGAGACTGACCTCTGGTGTAAGAGGCCCCCAAAGGGGCGGCGAGAGTCTCAGCTCCGCTATGCTCACGGGCGGAAATAACAGAGCAGTGCTCGCTGGAAGCCGATGCACCCTGAAACTCTGGCAGGGTTGGCAGACCCACCTCCCGAGGGCACTGAGGTGAGACGGGCACCGTGTAATGAGGTGGACACCGTTCTACCCCAGTAGGGGCCACCCTCTGTAGTCATGTCCGAAATGTGTCATGACTTCTTGTCCATGGACCTCCCAGCCTGAAGTATGGTTCCATCGGATTCGGATTAGGCTGAGAAGTCGCTGGCCCAGAGCGTTGCTTCAGCCTCTGGTCCCTAAGCGGGGAACACGGGCGGCAACGCGCTGTTTGTATGCGGAGGGGGTTGCTCCCGCCAGCAGTCCCTCCAGTACATCTAACTTCACGAGTTAAATAATTGTCATTATATTCCTCAGAATTTAATGCAATCAAACAATCAGACAAGTAAACACGGTCTAGATTGTAATAAAGTACACACTGAAGTGATAAAATTAACTCCACCTTATTAAATGGAGTTTAAACAACCGGACACGCGGTCGGGTACTGGTGCTTATGCAACTTTATGTTTGTGCAACTACAAGCTCGCCGACACCCTCAGTGTCAATCTCCTCGGAGAAAGAAAGGCAGAGCGTCAAGCCGATGCTCGGGGGAAGAACCGAAACTCGGGCTTCCGAACACAGGAGTTGGGCAGATCTGATGGGTAAGGTAGGAGATAAGGACGTGCCCATCTCCATTCCCTCCAGCATATCGATCTGCGAACCCAACGAATGCCGGTGCCGCTCCGCCTCGGCGAAAGCAGGACCGGCATCGCAAGGAATGCTGGCGAAGGCTTACTTCTCGAAGAGAGCCCTCCGGGATCGAAGCCCACGTGAAATCATACGCAGCACGCTTTGATCCTGGGCAGACCACGCACAGACCTCTTACGTTTAGCTTTGTTGAGCAGGGAGGAACACACAATCTGAAAGCGGTCTGGATTCACCCTTCAGATGCCTAGTCCTAGCTTTGCTCTTTGACATACTATAGCTACTTAAAGGAGCTAATAATGACAAACGACAATAGATAAGACTGACAAGAAAGAATGACATGCACACACAGAGCGCTTGCTGAAGGACAAGAAGCTGAAGTCAGCTGCATGGCAAGTGCCTTTATAGCTTCCTGGTCACTACGTCACCCCGCCCGTGACGTCACGCCCTTCCATTGGACAGATTGCACACGATATTCAGAGTCGGTCTCGTCAGGGACATTCCCCAAAGTGTTCGACGCAGCTAGAGTTCCTGAAAAGGAACTGCAGTGCTTTACAACTATAGGACAGGAAGCGCTAAATAAACTTGTCACTGTATCTAAACCAACAACATGTTTATTAGATCCTGTACCCACTAGATTACTGAAAGAGTTGTTACCTGTAGCCGAAGAACCACTTCTCAATATTATTAACTCGTCTTTATCTAGGGATATGTGCAGAACAATACAAAACAGTTTGAAAGTGATCTAAGTGAGTTTTATATAGTGAATGTATGATGGGTTACAACTGTGTACAATCAGTGCCTTCAGCTGTATGTGTGTAATTAATGCAATGGATGATGGGAACTGTAGTCCAGGGTGATGTGCAACAGTTAGTATGGTGCAAGACTCCATGTTGTGAGCGGGTGACCTCTGGTGGTGAGTGAATTGAAGTTCATAGACCAGACCATGACAGATTTTAATGATGTTCACACAACAGAACCATTTAGCTAAACCATTAATGAATGAATCTAAACGATTCATTTGGAATGATTATAAACAATCTGACTAAACGTAATTATAAAAAATAATATATCATCAGTGCTTGGGTCTCTGAAGGGTTCAAGTGTAGAAAAAAAAATCAAATACTTTGTACTTATTGTGCAATAAACCATTGTACTTATTGCAATTATTGTTGTCGAACACTTATTGGTTGCAGGCTGCAATGTTCACCAATGGAACAAACAGAACAAAAGAAAACAATATACATAAAAACTTTTTGGATATATATATATACAAGAACAGCTGGTAGGCACTAGTTTATATATAGTCAGAACTCTTAGTCAGAAGTATCAAAAAGGGCTAAGGTAGAATCAGTGAATGTAGGGGGTGACAGGAAAAGAGCTTGTCCTACATAACTTACATAAAAGTCAACAATGAGAGTAGCAAGTCTTTATACATGTATGTACAAAACTCTTAAGGAGGTCAGAAAGCAGGAGTAAGTGACAGCATTATGAGGAAATGAAAAGAAAGATAAAAGTGAAGAGCAGGCTTTAAGTACTGTTGCACTATAATTCCCTAGACACTAATACATATAAATAAAAGCAGAAGTTCAAAAATAATATTAAAAAACTCACTCTTTGTATTTAGATTAACAGTTAATCAAAACACTTCCTTATAAAAAAAACCCCTTTGAGTTACCATTAATATTTTAGCAGACATTTTAATCCAAAAGGGAAATTACAGTACTTCCTTCAACAACCGAGATTGTAATGCTAAAAGTGTGGGTTATGATTTCTTCAACATCACATTACAAATTCTACACTTTGCTTGTTTATTTCATTTTTCTTTGACATGAAATGTTTATTTCTTTGAACATATCAAAGAAATACCATGGTATTGTAATCATTAAAGGTCATGTGTGTATTTTTTTCAGCATTAAAATACTTTCTCCTATACCAGCTTAAACAAAGCCAGCAATAAATCCTAACACAACAAAACAAGTTAGTCTATGGGATTATTTATTTATTTTTTATTTTTTAATGAATGGGAAATAAGGTCTGTGGTGAATACAAGCTCAATAGATTTTCATGTTTTATTCAACAACATAAAAAACATCAGTAATACGCCATATTTTTTTTAGCTTTTATTTTTCTGATAAAAAAGTTGGTTGCTAAAATGTCACTCTATGGGATTAAAACAGTACTCATCTACTCACTCGTCTGCTTTGATAACCTTATTGTATTTAAAATTTTACCAGGGGTGCTGCATTGCAAATTGCGCTGCAATTTGATAATACCTAGAATATCAAAATTCCTATTTGGCGCCTAAACTCTGGAATAACCTACCTAACATTGTTTGGAAGGCAGACACACTCTTGCAGTTTAAATCTAGATTAAAGTCCCATCTCTTTAACCTGGCTTACACATAACATACTAATATGCTTTTAATATCCAAATCCGTTTTTTAGGCCAAAGATTTTTAGGCTGCATTAATTAGGTAATCTGGAATCGGGAACACTTCCCATAACACTCGATGTACTTGCTTCATCATTAGAAGTACGGCATCTATGCTAAGATTAGTCTGTTTTTCTCTCTTATTCCGAGGTCACCGTAGCCACCATATCAAATCTGTATCCAGATCAGACGATTACTGCAGTCACCCGGATCCAGTACAGTCGTGGCCAAAAGTTTTGAGAATTACATAAATATTAGTTTTCAAAAAGTTTGCTGCTAAACTGCTTTTAGATCTTTGTTTCAGTTGTTACTGTGATGTACTGAAATATAATTACAAGCACTTCATACGTTTCAAAGGCTTTTATCGACAATTACATGACATTTATGCAAAGAGTCAGTATTTGCAGTGTTGGCCCTTCTTTTTCAGGACCTCTGCAATTCGACTGGGCATGCTCTCAATCAACTTCTGGGCCAAATCCTGACTGATAGCAACCAATTCTTTCATAATCACTTCTTGGAGTTTGTCAGAATTAGTGGGTTTTTGTTTGTCGACCCGGCTCTTGAGGATTGACCACAAGTTCTCAATGGGATTAAGATCTGGGGAGTTTCCAGGCCATGGACCCAAAATTTCAACATTCTGGTCCCCGAGCCACTTAGTTATCACTTTTGCCTTATGGCACGGTGCTCCATCGTGCTGGAAAATGCATTGTTCTTCACCAAACTGTTGTTGGATTGTTGGAAGAAGTTGCTGTTGAAGGGTGTTTTGGTACCATTCTTTATTCATGGCTGTGTTTTTGGGCAGAATTGTGAGTGAGCCCACTCCCTTGGATGAGAAGCAACTCCACACATGAATGGTGTCAGGATGCTTTACTATTGGCATGACACAGGACTGATGGTAGCGCTCACCTTTTCTTCTCCGGACAACCCTTTTTCCAGATGCCCCAAACAATCGGAAAGGGGCTTCATCTGAGAATATGACTTTGCCCCAGTCCTCAGCAGTCCATTTACTATACCTTCTGCAGAAGATCAATCTGTCCCTGATGTTTTTTTTTTTGGAGAGAAGTTGCTTCTTTGCTGCCCTTCTTGACACCAGGCCATCTTTCAAAAGTCTTGGCCTCACTGTGTGTGCAGATGCGCTCACACCTGCCTGCTGCCATTCCTGAGCAAGCTCTGCACTGGTGGCACCCCGATCCCGCAGCTGAATCCTCTTTAGGAGACGATCCTGGTGCTTGCTGGACTTTCTTGGACGCCCTGAAGCCTTCTTTACAAGAATTGAACCTCTTTCCTTGAAGTTCTTGATGATCCTATAAATTGTTGATTTAGGTGCAATCTTAGTAGCCACAATATCCTTGCCTGTGGAGCCATGTTTATGCAACGCAATGATGGCTACACGCGTTTCTTTGCAGGTCACCATGGTTAACAATGGAAGAACAATGATTTCAAGCATCACCCTCCTTTTAACATGTCAAGTCTGCCATTCTAACCCAATCAGACTGACATAATGATCTCCAGCCTTGTGCTCGTCAACATTCTCACCTGAGTTAACAAGACGATTACTGAAATGATCTCAGCAGGTAATGACAGCAATGAAATGCAGTGGAAAGGTTTTTTTGGGATTAAGTTAATTTTCATGGCAAAGAAGGACTATGCAATTCATCTGATCACTCTTCATAACATTCTGGAGTATATGCAAATTGCTATTATAAAAACTTAAGCAGCAACTTTTCCAATTTCCAATATTTATTTAATTCTCAAAACTTTTGGCCATGACTGTACATATCCCGACCAAATGGTGGATAGGCACCTAGAAAGGACCTCTACAGCCCTGTAAAGACCTTGTCTCAGATGACCACCAGGACAAAACCACAGGAAACAGTTGATTCTTCTACACAATCTGACTTTGCTGCAGCCTGGAATTGAACTACTGGTTTTGTCTGGTCAGAGGAGAACTGGCCCCCCAACTGAGCCTTGTTTCTCCCAAGGTTTTTTTCTCCATTCTGTCACCGATGGAGTTTCGGTTCCTTGCCGCTGTCGCCTCTGGCTTGCTTAGTTGGGGACACTTCATCTACAGCGATATCGTTGACTTGATTGCAAATAAATGCACAGACACTATTTAACTGAACAGAGATGACATAACTGAATCCAATGATGAACTGCCTTTAACTATCATTTTTGCATTATTGACACTGTTTTCCTAATGAATGTTGTTCAGTTGCTTTGACGCAATGTATTTTGTTTAAAGCGCTATATAGATAAAGGTTACTTGACTTGACATGGAGGATTGTAATGTAAAAGGAGCTCATTCAAATAATGAGGTGCTAAACCATTCAGGGCTTTATAAGTAATAAGCAATATTTTAAAATCTATACAATGTTTGATAGGGAGCCAGTGCAGTGTTGACAGGACCGGGCTAATATGGTCATACTTCCTGGTTCTAGTAAGAACTCTTGCTGCTGCATTTTGGACTAGCTGTAATTTGTTTATTAAGCGTTGTGAGGGACCGAGAAGCCAAGAACAAGGAACACAATCTTTGCGCAAAAAATGGGTCTTTATTTGAACCCAAGAAAAAAAAAATTTACTTTACAAACTCATAACTTTCATACAACAAAATAAACAAACAGAAAATGAGATCAAAACAGCTAGACAAAAAAAAAAAAAAAACTAAAACTGTCCTGTTCAAATGAACAAAGCAACAGCTTATAAAGGAAAGGAAGGGCCCATTACAAATTAAGAGGGGAAACAAACCAACTTTACATTCAACATATAACCTTAAATGAATCAAATCAAACAAAGATATACAACCCGAATTCCGGAAAAGTTGGGACGTTTTTTAAATTTTAATAAAATGAAAACTAAAGGAATTTCAAATCACATGAGCCAATATTTTATTCACAATAGAACATAGATAACGTAGCAAATGTTTAAACTGAGAAATCTTACACTTTTATCCACTTAATTAGCTCATTTAAAATTTAATGCCTGCTACAGGTCTCAAAAAAGTTGGCACGGGGGCAACAAATGGCTAAAAAAGCAAGCAGTTTTGAAAAGATTCAGCTGGGAGAACATCTAGTGATTAATTAAGTTAATTGATATCAGGTCTGTAACATGATTAGCTATAAAAGCTTTGTCTTAGAGAAGCAGAGTCTCTCAGAAGTAAAGGTGGGCAGAGGCTCTCCAATCTGTGAAAGACTGCGTAAAAAAATTGTGGAAAACTTTAAAAACAATGTTCCTCAACGTCAAATTGCAAAGGCTTTGCAAATCTCATCATCTACAGTGCATAACATCATCAAAAGATTCAGAGAAACTGGAGAAATCTCTGTGCGTAAGGGACAAGGCCGGAGACCTTTATTGGATGCACGTGGTCTTCGGGCTCTCAGACGACACTGCATCACTCATCGGCATGATTGTGTCAATGACATTACTAAATGGGCCCAGGAATACTTTCAGAAATCACTGTCGGTAAACACAATCCGCCGTGCCATCAGCTGATGCCAACTAAAGCTCTATCATGCAAAAAGGAAGCCATATGTGAACATGGTCCAGAAGCGCCGTCGTGTCCTGTGGGCCAAGGCTCATTTAAAATGGACTATTTCAAAGTGGAATAGTGTTTTATGGTCAGACGAGTCCAAATTTGACATTTTTGTTGGAAATCATGGACGCCGTGTCCTCCGGGCTAAAGAGGAGGGAGACCTTCCAGCATGTTATCAGCGTTCAGTTCAAAAGCCAGCATCTCTGATGGTATGGGGGTGCATAAGTGCATACGGTATGGGCAGCTTGCATGTTTTGGAAGGCTCTGTGAATGCTGAAAGGTATATAAAGGTTTTAGAGCAACATATGCTTCCCTCCAAACGTCTATTTCAGGGAAGGCCTTGTTTATTTCAGCAGGACAATGCAAAACCACATACTGCAGCTATAACAACAGCATGGCTTCGTCGTAGAAGAGTCCGGGTGCTAACCTGGCCTGCCTGCAGTCCAGATCTTTCACCTATAGAGAACATTTGGCGCATCATTAAACATAAAAAATACGTCAAAGACGACCACGAACTCTTCAAAGGTCTTCAAACTGTTTTGAAAAGAAAAGGAGATGCTACACCATGGTAAACATGCCCCGTCCCAACTATTTTGAGACCTGTAGCAGAAATCAAAATTGAAATGAGCTCATTTTGTGCATAAAATTGTAAACTTTCTCAGTTTAAACATTTGCTATGTTATCTATGTTCTATTGTGAATAAAATATTGGCTCATGTGATTTTAAAGTCTTTTAGTTTTCATTTTATTAAAATTTAAAAAACGTCCGGAATTCGGGTTGTATAATAGATAAAGATAAGGAAAGCAAAATGTAATCAAATATCATAAATGTACAACTAAATAAAGCAACTGATAACGACATTAACGTTTCTTCCTCCCCTGGGCAATTCCAGCAAATGGTATGTTCGGGCGGAACCATTAATGCTTAAATTCTGTTCCTGCCCAGACTCAAATCTTCGTCACGCCAGGATGCGGCTGCAGCGGACCATGTCTGAAGTTCATCACGAACGGTAAACTTAAACTCAAAATAGAAACAAATATAAGTAACATACAACGTAACTAATTTGTGTGCACTTCAAATCAATAACAATGTATATAAAATGTGCTGTAAATGTAAACATGTGAAAACCTAACAATAAATAAATAATTAATATTGTTTGTTTTGTGTGATTTATTATGATCCATCATTATACTAAAATGAATATGAATGACAAAATAAGTTTAAATAAAGATTTTTCTTACATGTATATCCTTTGTGTAAATGTATGCATGTTGGCGTGTGTGCATGTGTGTGCGTGTATGTGTGTGTGTGCGTGCGCATCCACATTACCGCTCTTGTGCGGCCACCACTCAGGCCGTCACATTTCCCCCCCTTCAGGAATCTCGCCAGTAGAGCGGGAGAGGTAGTCAGCAGTAGCATTGACTTTACCAGAAACGTATTGTATCTTGAATCTGAAGGGCTGCATGGCGAGATACCATCTTGTAATCCTTCCATTAGAATCCTTCATTTTCTCCAACCGCTGCAATGCTTTATGATCAGTCTCCAAGATAAACTCACGGCTTAATAGATAGTATCGGATTCTAAGGAATCCAATGCCCACTTTATGGCTAAACACTCCTTTTCCACCGTTGAATAATGTACTTCTCTCGGAAACAGTTTACGACTGATGTAAGCCACTGGCTGTCGGCTCTCTGGTGGTCCTTGCAATAGAACGGCTCCCACTCCCCTCTCAGAGGCATCAGTCTGTACAATGAAAGGACGACTAAAATCAGGATTGTGTAGCACAGCACTAGTTGTTAAAGCTCCCTGGATGTCCCGGAAGGCTTTCGATCTCTCCTCAGTCCACTGTAATTGGTTCGGGCAACGTGCCCCCACCATGTCCGTTGATGGAGCAGCCCTGCTGGAAAAGTTAGGGACAAAGCGATGGCTAAATCCAGCCATACCCAGAAATGATCGCAGGTCCTTACGTGTTTGGGGCACCACACACTTCTCCAAGGCTTGAACTTTCTTCACCTGCGGTCGCACAACACCCTGGCCAATGACATAGCCCAGGTATTCGGTCTCTTGTTTAGCTATAGCACACTTGGTGGGGTTGACAGTTAGGCCGGCATTCTGAATACGCTGCAAGACTTCTCTTAGATGCTGCACATGTTCCTCCCAGGTGTTACTGTAAATGACAATATCGTCAAGATATGCACCAGCAAAGGATAAACCACGTAATACTTGATCTATTAACCTCTGAAACATTGCCACAGCCCCATGAAGGCCGAAAGGTAACACCTTAAAATGGAAAAGGCCCTGTGGTGTTCTGAATGCAGTCAAGGGCCGCGAGGAGGGAGTCAGTGGAATTTGCCAATAGCCTTTAGAAAGATCCATTGTTGTGAGATATCTGGATTGGCCCAAGCGATCAATTAGGTCACTTATGCGAGGAGTAGGGTAGGAATCAAACTGTGATACTGAATTCAGATATCGGAAATCAATACAGAACCTTATACTCCCGTCCTTCTTTGGCACAAGGACTATGGGGTGACACCACTCACTGTTCGAAGGCTCAATAATGCCCAAGCGGAGCATAAGGTCTACCTCTTCCTGCAAGGTCACCTGGAATCTCTCAGGTATCCTATAGCTCTGGCGTTTCACGACAGCATCAGGTTTCAGTACTACACCATGTTCAATCAAGTTGGTAAACCCAGGATATTCAGAAAATACCTTCGAGGTGAAGAGAACTTGTACCTGTGACCGCTGGGAAGCTGTTAGATGATCTAACCCGAGGTCCCCAGGAACTGGCTGCGGCAGATACTGCTCATCGGATTCTTCCTCTTTAATACAGCGAATCATCAGTGACTGTGACTTTTCAGGACGAGGAACCCACTCTTTCAACAGGTTAACGTGCAAGATCCGACTAGATCGATCTTGACCTGGCATACTGATTTCATAAGTCCTAGGACCCAGGCGTTTCTTGATCTCGTAAGGACCCTGCCATTTTGCTAGCAGTTTACTCTCTCGACTAGGCAACATGACAAGTACCTTTTTACTGACCTCCAGATCTCTTTCTCGAGCCAGGGGGTCATACCAGGTTTTCTGCTTTCCGCTGGCTTCCGCCAAGTGCTTCTGAGCCAAAACAGTCATCTTCTGTAACCATTCCCTCATTTGCAGAACATAGGCGACCACACTGGTGGGCTCTTTCTTTTCAGGACTCCCTTCCCACATCTCCTGGAGCAGAGCCAATGGGCCCCTGACATCACGGCCATACAACAGCTTGAAAGGAGAAAAGCCTGTGGAAGCTTGAGGGACTTCCCGATAAGCAAATTGAAGAAAGGGCAACCACTGATCCCAGTCTTGACCAGTCTCACTGACAAACTTCCTTAACATCTGCTTCATTGTCTGGTTAAACCGCTCAGTCAACCCATCCGTTTGGGGATGATAGGGAGTAGTACGCAGGCTCTTAATCCCTAAGAGCTGGTAAACCTGCTTCAACAAGGTAGACATGAAATTAATACCCTGATCGGTTAGAATTTCTGCTGGAAATCCGACCCTGGAAAATAACTGGACCAAGCAAGTAGCCACAGTTTTCGCCTTCACAGATCTTAACGGAAATACCTCTGGGTATCTGGTGGAGTAATCCGTTATTACCAGCATGAAACGGTTCCCTGAGCGACTCCTCTCCACTGGACCAATGACATCCATTCCAAGCCTCTCAAACGGAGTACCAATAATAGGAAGTGGTTGTAATGGTGCTCTTGACGGACGTCTGAGGGAAACCTTCTGACAAACAGGACAGCTTTTACAAAATTGGGCCACATCTACTTTCAAACCAGGCCAGAAAAAAACACTTTTTGATTCTTGCAGTAGTCTTGTTTTTCCCCAGGTGGCCAGCCCAAGGAATAGAGTGACTTAGATGTAACACCATCTCTCGAAAACACTGTGGAACCACAAGTTGTTTCTGGACCCCGATCTCTCGATAGAGTATTCCCTTCATTATCACGTATCTGGCTGTACTGTCATCTAGAGGCTTCTCTCTAACCTCTGCAGCTCTAGCAAAGCACTCTGTGAGAGTATCATCTTCCGGCTGCATCTGAACTATATTGGTGGGCACCTGGAAGTTCACAGGTAAGTCACAGGCCATATTTTCAAACACTGTATGAGCGGCATATTTGACCTTTTCTTGTCTTTTTTCTCTTCTAGTCTTTCTCCTCTTCGACACCCCAGTCTCAATCTCTGCATTGAAGAAAGGTAATGTACTTAGTTGGTGCTCAATCCCCTCTGACTGGTTGGCCTTTGCTCTGGTCACCACCACGTTACACTGTCAAGTCAAGTGCAACAACTCCAGCAGCACTAGTATATCTCAACCCAGAATCACAGGAAAAGACAAGTTATCAGCCACCCCCACCTTAACCAGGTAAGTCTGTTCTTCTATTTTGACATAAACATTGGCGGTAGGTAACAGTCTATCATCTCCATGTACACAGCAAATAGGTAATTTGTTGACTGTGCTGATCAAAGAGGGTGATATGAACTTTCTTCTTACCAGAGTCTGATCACTGTCAGTGTCAATCAAAGCAGTCAATTTCTCCCCATTTATCTCCACATTTGTCGTTCTCAAAGAGCTTGGGGATTTGGATACATCCCTCCTTGGTACAAAACATAGCTGGGTAAGCTGAGCTGAGATCTTTGGACAATTCGGTTTAGTGTGCCCTTCTTGACCACACAGGTAACATATGGGAGGTCGTTTAGGAGAAAAATTTAGTTTGGCTGAAGTAGGTTTCCCCATGTAGTGCTTACCAGACCCCTCCACCTTCCTTTGCTGAAAGTGAGGCATGTCAAGAGAACGGCGGTCATTGACAGGTTTCCAAGCCCACGGCTTACTCTTTCCTCTGGCTGCAACAAACACATCCGCCAAAGACGCTGCTTCTGCTGCGGTTCTGGGATCTCTCTCTCGAATCCACACCTGGAGTTCAGGGGACAGCATTCTAAGATATTGCTCCAAAATGATGATTTCACTCACCTCCTCCACCTGTTTCCTCTTAGGCTGGACCCACTTTACAAAGAGTTCTTTGAGCCGGTTATAAAGCTCTATGGGACTTTCCGATGGATCTACTGATAAGGAACGTAACTTTTATAGATAAGTTTCAACATTAACATCATATTTCTTTAGAATAGCATACTTCACTTTGTCATAGTCAGTAGACTCATTCACATCCATATTGACATAAGCTGCTCTTGCTTTACCCGTCAGCAAAGGGATTAAATGCCAAACCCATCCATCCATCCATCTTCTTCCGCTTATCCGGGGCCGAGTCGCGGGGGCAGCAGTCTAAGCAGAGAACCCCTGATAACAACATTAACGTTTCTTCCTCCCCTGGGCAATTCCAGCAAATGGTATGTTCGGGCGGAACCATTAACGCTTAAATTCTGTTCCTGCCCAGACTCAAATCTTCGTCACGCCAGGATGCGGCTGCAGCGGACCATGTCTGAAGTTCATCACGAACGGTAAACTTAAACTAGAAAATAGAAACAAATATAAGTAACATACAACGTAACTAATTTGTGTGCACTTCAAATCAGTAACAATGTAGATAAAATGTGCTGTAAATGTAAACATGTGAAAACCTAACAATAAATAAAAAATTAATATTGTTTGTTTTGTGTGATTTATTATGATCCATCATTATACTAAAATGAATATGAATGACAAAATAAGTTTAAATAAAGATTATTCTTAAATGTATATCCTTCGTGTAAATGTATGCATGTTGGCGTGTGTGCATGTGTGTGCGCGTATGTGTGTGCGCATCCACATTACCGCTCTTGTGTGGCCACCACTCGGGCCGTCACAAGCGTGTAGAACAA
Organism: Carassius carassius; assembly: GCF_963082965.1. NCBI lineage: Eukaryota > Metazoa > Chordata > Actinopteri > Cypriniformes > Cyprinidae > Carassius > Carassius carassius. The sequence goes on from NC_081794.1 coordinate 303,919, forward strand.
CCACCCAATAAAGCATTACAAAAATCTAACCATGAGGTCATAAATGCATGGATTAACATTTCTGCATTTGACATTGAGAGCATAGACCGTAATTTAGATATATTTTGGGCGGCAGTGGCTCAGTGGTTCATGTAGGTTGTCTACAAACCGGAAGGCTGGTGGTTCAATCCCCGGCTCCACCTGACCAAGTGTCGAGGTGTCCATGAGCAAGACACCTAACCCCAGCTGCTCCCGATGAGCTGGATGGCGCCTTGAATGGCTGACACGTTGGTGTATGAATGAGTGTGTGAATGGGTGAATGTGAGGCAACTTGTAAAGCGCTTTGGATGGCCATGGGTCTGTTTAAAGTGCTATATAAATGCAGTCCATTTACCATATTTTTGAGATGGAAAAATTCAGTTTTACAAATGCTAGAAACATGGCTTTCTAAGGAAAGATTGCGATCAAATAGCACACCTAGGTTCCTAACTGATGACGAAGAATTGACAGAGCAGCCATCAAGTCTTAGACAGTGTCCAGTTTTTTATATCGACTCTGCATTACATTATTTTTTCAAATTGGTGTGTTTCACCGGGCCGCGAAGAAATATAGAGCTGAGTATCATCAGCATAACAGTGAAAGCTAACACCAAGTTTCCTGATGATATCTCCCAAGGTTAACATATAAAGCGTGAAAAGTAGGGGCCCTAGTACTGAGCCTTGAGGTACTCCATACTGCACTTGTCATCGATATGATACCTCTTCATTCACCGGTGAAACACACCAATTTGAAAAACTAATGGAATGCATAGTCGATATAAAAAACTGGATGACGAGTAATTTCTTACTGCTAAATTCTGAAAAAACAGAGGTGTTAATTATAGGCTCCTAAGCTTTTAATATCCAAATCCGTTAAAGGATTTTTAGGCTGCATTAATTAGGTAAACCGGAACCAGGAACACTTCCCATAACACCCGATGTACTTGCGACATCCTTAGAAGAATGACATCTACGCTAATATTAGTCTGTTTCTCTCTTATTCCGAGGTCACCGTAGCCACCAGATCCAGTCTATATCCAGATCAGAGGGTCGCTGCAGTCACCCGGATCCAGTACGTATCCAGACCAGATGGTGGATCAGCACCTAGAAAGGACCTCTACAGCCCTGAAAGACAGCGGAGACCAGGACAACTAGAACCCCAGATACAGATCCCCTGTAAAGACCTTGTCTCAGAGGACCACCAGGATAAGACCACAGGAAACAGATGATTCTTCTGCACAATCTGACTTCGCTGCAGCCTGGAATTGACCTGCTGGTTTCGTCTGGTCAGAGGAGAACTGGCCCCCACTTAAAATTTCCAACTTGTAGAAATTTAAATGAAGACTGAAAGAGACAAAGATTGACACTGGTGAAACCAAAGTGTCATCTTTTTGTAGCTAGGCCTGTCGCGATAGTCAATAAATCAATTAATCGCACGATAAAAATTTTAATAAATAAAATAAGAAATTAGTTCCATAGTTTTTTCGGCCGTGATCATTTATTTTTTGACTTAAGTAAGTTTTGATTTGTTTTAATTAAAAGGTTTTTTTTTAAAGTCTTCAAGAAAGAGTTTTAATCCATGAACCAAACTTACCTGCTATGGGGTGAATCTAGTCTAATTAATTAAAACATTAATTTTGAAGCAAAAACAAAAAAGTATTTGCAATCCAGACAAAAAGATGAATGTACAAAAAATTTATTTTGAGGGAACGAAGAGATTTTATCATGATTCTTTGTCATTTGGTTTTTCTATTTTGCAAGCTGTTTGAGTATTACAGCCAAACTAATATCCCTATAATAAAGAAAAAAAGCTTGTTACATTAAGGTAACAAAATATGAAAAAGTATGGCTGATATCAAAGTTGGAGAAAATAGAAGTATTTGTCATTATTTTATCTTTGTTATTAAAAAAAAATATAACAAAGATACACATTACAAATACACATAATATACAAATAAAAATAAACAGTGTTTTATTTTCAGGTACAATAGTAATTAGCAGGAGCATTCAAAAAACTGAATTAACAAATAAAAATAAAACACTACTGTATATACATTGATTCCTATTAAAGCAACCTTATTAAAGTTTTTTTTCAGTCAAGATTATTGAGTGATTTTTCTCTTTTTGTTTGGTGTTTTATTACCTTAAAAGGAATAATTTACCCAAAAATGTATAGGTTACTGTTTTGTTTTTTATACCTTCATGTACCCACTCAAAAGTTGTTTTAAACCTAAATGAGTTTCCTTCTTCTGATAAACATAAACTCTATTTTGAAAGAAGGTGGAAAACGTCTCAGGTTACGAATGTAACCATGGTTCCCTGAGAGGGAACGAGACACTGCATCCTCTTAGGGGACATTATGGGGAACACCTCGTCGTGACCCGTGTCTGAAGCATACTTTAAAAACGCCAACGTGTTGGCCAGCAACAGCCTCTGACGTCACTACCGGCGCAACTATAAATACACGCCCGTAGGACCCGTCACTTATCTTCTTCGTGAAGCTTGCGTCCGAAGCATGGCAGGGAGCTAAAGGACGCAGTGTCTCGTTCCCTCTCAGGGAACCATGGTTACATTCGTAACCTGAGACGTTCCCTGTCAAGGGAACTTCGAACTGCGTCCTCTTAGGGGACACTATGGGGAACAGTATACCCACGGCGCCATGCTGAGGGGAGTGCAGGCCAGAACATGGCAAACACTAAGTACCAACTCTATCATTTCCATGGCAGTTGCCCCTGGGACGTTTAGACGGCTGTTTGTGACATTATGCCTTATGGCCAAAGGCCTAAGCTGCATAGCCAGTTTATTTGTTAGGGCCTCGGCCCGGGGTAGACCTTAAAGGCTTGGAATCAGGAAGGATTCCTTTAAAGGGATACGGCTAAGAAACCAGTATTTATACAAGGTCTTGCCTGTCACACAGGGGCTACCACTTGCTCTCGCACAAGTTTGCTGAAGTAGCTGTCTCAACAGATCCCTGGTAGCCATACCCTGCTTAGATAGATATTCAAAGATACATAAATGGAGTGGCGCCCAAGATGAACGAGGCTTTTCACCAACTCAAGAAAGGGCACAAAGCAACCTCGCGAAGCCCTTACCATAAAGGATTTTTAGAAAGAACGCAGAGCATCAGCGTGCGAACTTACCACAGTGTGGATTTCAGAAAGTGCGCAAAGAATTCACGTGCACACTTACCATACCATGGATGTTTTTTTTTTTTATACTGTTCTAGGGAGGGGTTCTTGTGGAACTCTGAACGAGCAGCTCACAGATGAAATGATGTATCTCAAAAATATGTTTTGAGAATATCAACTTGATCTGTGGAACTAATGGTGGAGCGTTCTGGGAAAAAACAGAGAACGCAGTCTCATATGAGAGGAAAACTCCGAATTCAGAGTAGCGTACTCACACGTGACCCTTTCTGGAAAGGGGACCGCTGTTAAACTACCGCGAGAACCGCCCCAATATCCCTTCACGTTGAGGGAAGCAATGCTTGAAGTGTAAATGAACTCCGGCTGAATGGAGCCAAAGGAACCAAGGTCTAACCATCTTGAAAAGGGAACGAAGCTGAGCGCGTAACCCTTGCCATACAGGATTTCAGAAAAGTGTGCTGAGTCTTGCATGCACACTTACCACTTTAAGAAGTACACAGAGCGTAGCGTGTGTACTTAGAGGTTCCTAAGCATTGCAGAGGCGCTGAACCGCACGGGAGAGGCAAGCTCCAATTTTACAAACCTCTGGCGAGGGAGCATCACCTGAGGCAGTATATACAGGAAGAATTCTGTAACTACCACCTCCACCTTCCCACTGGATATGACAGCTCATATAAGCGGCCAGGAGGCCCCTCAGGGTGACCTGGCCAGACATTCATGAAATCTCCTGCAGTGCCGTGCCAGTTCTGATGATCAGCGAGGCTCCCACAGAAGGCCGTGATCTCGGCCGCCTAATACTAGAGCACTAGGCCGGGAGGTTGGTGCTGACGGGTGTTTAGTAGATGCCACGACTGAGCACTGTAAAAGAGACTCACAGAATGTTAGTAGACACATAACCACCAGCAATTTAACCCATAAGTATATGCAGAAAAGGGTTACATACTCACCCACCCTCCTGTACTGGAACCCCGCTCACGGGGTGCCTCCATATAGTCCGGACCATCAGTAAGGTGGTTATTATGAATATAGAACCAACCAAAAACATCATAGGTCCAGCATATGAGACTGTTATGAGAGAAATTTTTCCACCTAACCTCGATCAGGTGGAGAGCTGGTGGTTACAGGGGAATTAGGCAAGGGAGGATAAGAGCAGAAGTTAAAAACATAGAAAGGGAATGAGTAGCTACCTAGCTATCGCTCCGATTCGGACGAGAACACTGCCTCGTCTGAATCACATCCCTCAGGTCCTGCTTACCTCCTCGTGACCCACGATTCCTCTTGCCCCTGCCCACAGGTGGGGGAGGAGCGCGAGCCGCGACACTAGCCTTCTGTGCCCGTCTTTGATCCTCAGAACGAGACGGGCCAGGACCCCTATGTTGTTCGGGCTCGGACCTGGACCTTCGTGGAATGAAGGATTTAGCTGAGCAGCTGAGCACGCCCTTGCCTCCATGAACTTCTCGACAGAGGTACCAAAAAGCTCAGAAGGCGAGACCGGAGCATCGAGAAGAAAGCCCCTTTCTTTCTTCCCGATGTCTGCCAGGTTCACCCACAGATGTCTCTCCGTTACTACCATGGCAGCCATAGACCTACCCATGGCGGAGGCGGCCTGTTTGGTAGCACGGAGAGAGAGGTCTGTGGTGCGGCGCAGCTCGGCCACCTGGTCAGCTGAAAGGCCCTAGCCTTTATCCAGGTCCTTCAACAGGTCATCCTGATAGGCCTGAAGCACTGCCATCGTGTGCAACGAAGCCACCGCCTGACCTGCTGCTGCGTATGCTCTGCCATTTAAGCGGGATGTATCCTGGAGGGGCTTAGATGGCAAAGAGGAAGATTTAAGAGAGGATGTTTCCCCCACAGAGAGATAGCTAGCCAGCATCTCTTCTACAGGGGGCATCTTCTCATAGCCATTTTTGCGCATGCCCTCGATGTTAGCATAACTCGTATGCTGAAACCGATGGATGCGAGAAGAAAATGGCCTCTTCCATTCTTTTTCGACTTCTGCATGTAAATCAGGCAAGAATGGAAGGCTCACCTGGGCTGGAGGGCTATGGTCAGATTAATAACGCTCATCAAGGCGACCTCGCGGCGTTATTTTGCTGGTACGTTTCCATGGCAAGTCTAACTTTGCTGTGGCACGATCCATAACCTCTAACAGCTCCCCATACGCAAGGCAGGAGGATTGAGAAGGCTCAGCCTCAGCTTCTTCACCATCCTCAGACATCTCCTGCTCTTCCTGGGTAGAACCCAGCAGAGCACTAACTTCAGTATCAGAAAGGGTTAATGACAACACATCTTCCTCCTGAAGTTCACTCTCGTCTGCCGCCGAAGAGCGTGAGAGGGAAAGTCCCTCTCTAAACTCCTCAACGAGATCCACCTGTGATCCCCACAAGCTCATTCTCCTCCGTGCCTCGGCAACGGCGGGTCCTGAGCCGCGGGAGACAGATGGCTGTTCTTCTTTCCTCGAAAAGAGAGACAAACGAGAGCGGAGCTTTTTCATAGGAAAACGCTTACTGCACGCAGATCGCCCCCCTCAAGGACATCAGGTGTCAAATAACGCAGACACGGATGCACGCACTGTTTAAACGCCTTGCTAGTGGATGCCATGATAAACAAAGAAAGATCGCTCTTACCGTGGTCATTTCTCAGATGCATGCTTCAAAAAAAACAGTCAATGAAGATGAAGAAGATAAGTGACGGGTCCTACGCGCGCGTATTTATAGTCGCGCCGGTAGTGATGTCAGAGGCTGTCGCCGGCCAACACATTGGCGTTTTTCAAAGTATGCTTCAGACACGGGTCACGACGAGGTGTTCCCCATAGTGTCCCCTAAGAGGACGCAGTTCGAAGTTCCCTTGACAGGGAACCAAACAGTTACTGGTCCCCAGTGACTTCCAGAGTATTTTTCCCCTCCTACTATCAAAGTC